>NC_057799.1:203312862-203511404 GCF_018294505.1 Triticum aestivum
TGAATCAATGCAAACAGTACCCACAGTGCCCGTGCTACAATGGCGAGCAGTATGCATCTACATCTACAGTGTTTTCTGCTACAATACATAATCTGGATTGTTGATTTTTGATTCAACGGCCGTGTTACGACGTGACATGTTATGAGCATGTCACTGGATCTCTCTCCAGACGGGCTTATATAAGGGCATGGCCCCGCTTTACGTCAGATTCTTTAATTGGCTAGCGATCGAAGACCGGTGATGGATGTTGTTGCCCTGTGACCACCTCGGCTTGCAGCTGCGTTGGCGAAGTGTTGCGGCGGCGGCGGTGTGAAGCTCCTCGGACGGTGTTGCCCAATTCCTGGTGGTGTGGTGAGGTGCGACGCGCGGATGAAAATCTTGCTCGGCTTCCGTTGGACCGGCGGCGATGGCACCCGTGGATGTCATCCCCCTCATTGGAGGCGTTCGTCGAGGCGTGTTCGTCATGTCCCTCGCTCACTCGGAGTTGTAGCTGTCTCCGGGCGAAAGCCTCAATTCGGTTTTGGGTCGGCACAAGGGCGGCGGCATCGACGTCGTTTCTCTGTTGGGAGCTTTGTGTTGGAGACATGGCTAGTTCCTTGACGCTCTCCTCCGGTGTTCGTCGATGTCCTCTCTGTTTCACGACAGCGCTATGCACGCCCATCGCCGGTGTGTCCAAGACGGCGTCTTTCTCGGATCGGATCGAGTCCTGTCACCCACTTGCCACTTCCTCTTAGGCGATAAGAGTGGATGGTGCGTCGACAAGTGAAGCTCTGCAGAAGTTGGTGGTCTTTGGAGGTGTCCGGCGTCGGTCGAGACACGGTGTTGTGTTTCAGTTTGGATAGGCTCTTTGTATTGTAGTTTGCTTGCGGTGTTGTTCGTCTTTGGTGTGGTGTTGTGCTACTCTCGTTGTTTGCAGTGAGTGTAGTTTCTTGTAACTGAAATTCTGCCTTCTATAAAGTTATGGTACGCCTAGGCGTACTCTTGAAAAAAACAGAATAATATGCA
The DNA here is from genome assembly GCF_018294505.1 of Triticum aestivum. Lineage (NCBI taxonomy): Eukaryota > Viridiplantae > Streptophyta > Magnoliopsida > Poales > Poaceae > Triticum > Triticum aestivum. The sequence continues at coordinate 203,313,868 of NC_057799.1, forward strand.
ATTGCGTATTCACAAAAAAAACAATGCTAATTGACAGTTTTGTGACTCTAGTTCAGCTACCCACTGTTCCTATCCTCTTTTTCGGAAAGGGTACCCTTTTCTATCATCCTACGAGATGACAGAACTTCAGATTTTTTTTGTACTGTAAGCACACATTTTTTTTTCAATTAAGAGTGTTTCAGTAAAATTATGCTATTGCACGAAAATGTAAATGCACTACCGACTCAGATCGAAGTCAGGTTACCAACCGTGTATTCAATCTTCAGACGTGCATACCCTTTTAGCTGCTCAACACTACTCAAAACAAGCAGTGAACCACGTAAATACCTGAGGACATCACACTTTTCACAGACGTCACAACTCCTCCAGGATGGCTGCCAAATCCTTCCAAGAACAAAATACATGTAAGCTCGCCCTTGCTCATTGGTATGACAATATTTGCACCAAGGCAAATGCAAGAGTTTGGAGTATAGTGGATCTTGCTTGACCCAAGCACTAACATCTTTCATTCAGCATACCACTAACCGAATGGACCATGGAACTCAATTCCTGGCGCAGAACATGAAGGGGAAGCAATTTCATTCAGTTAAGGGAGTAAAGGTGCTGATCTAGTCTAACAATCTATTCAATGCTGAACCATTTACAACAAACATACAATGTGACATGGGCATTAACATAGGGATGACCACGCAGTCTAACTACTGAGGACGTCTCCTAAATTCTGGTGCAAAAATTTCCACCGCAGAATGCTATTGTGTGGTCAGAAGAGCCCGGGCGGGCTTTCGGATCATAGGGCATGCTATCAACATATATCCCACCACAGCCTTTCTCCAAATGCCGGATTACTGAACTCCCGTACCAAACAAAATGGGCCGGTAGATATGATATGATTTCGAGCAGTGTTCATCCATCCATATTCTGATATCTTGCACAGGGGAGGATCGATCTACGACATGACCTGTGATCCCTAATATTGTGCATATCCACTTCATGGACGTCCCATTTCTGCTGTTGCTCAATTTTGTGGCCCGGGTCCACAAGTCCTTAGATGCTCAATTTTGTGGCCCGGGCCTGCCTGACATCTGATCTTGTAGTCACACGTGTTCATTATCCACACTCCCTGCTTATAACTGCAAGGCGAGATCTGGCTGTTGTGCTTCCAAATTGATGCCCGAAGACTGTCGAGCTGGTGGTGAACCTGGAGAGGGAAACCCAATGTTCAAGTCTGGACGGAGCATATCCATGTTTGGCTTCTGTTGCATGTGAGGAACCAACCCTTGCCATTGTGATTGGCCCTGTGATCTTGAGAAATCTGTCTGGACCAACTGTGGAAATATCACCAAGCCCTTGTTTTGACCTGGACTTTCTCTAGGAACCTGAACAGGTTGTCTAAAGAACTGAGGAACAGCACTTATCTTCGTTTCATCACAAGTTCGGACATTTGCAAATGGCATCTTCCAGCCAGAGTTGCCGTCATTAAAATTCGGACTCACTATGGTTGGTTTGCTCTCTGATGAAGCACCAAATGAGATCCAAGATTGGGCTACTGGAGCAGGCGGAATGCCCTGGTTCTCCCTAACAGCTGTTGGAAATGCTGAGAAAATGTTCCTGGAAGCATCAAACCCTCGGTTTGATACGTTTACTTGGCCAGGTACTGCGGTTGGTACCATTGACTTTGCATGGTCACTAAAATTATTCTGTGCACTCGGATTCATGGCAAAGCCATTGGCATTTACCGGTTCATTTTTAGTAATGAATCCAATGTTGCTCGTTTGTCTGCTTTTCTCAGAAGTTCCAAACTTTGCATCACCAGGTCTTCCATGGTACACCCATGTAGCTTCATTTTTGGGCTGTGGTGCAACTGGTTCCTGAGACTGGAAGAAGGGTTTAGGATGCCCAATACCATTGTTTGGGGAAAGCATATCATGAACACCAGGACCTTTCGTGCTCTGAGCACTTTGAGACGAGTCGCTTTTTTTCATTTGATGAGCTCTGACTGCTTCTGGCGGTTGGAAAAAAGGTCGGTGGCCAGCCATTTTGTTCACGGCAGGCACATCAAGCACACTAGAAGAAGCTCCTTTTGAACATTCAGACCTCTGTGGTTGCACTTCAGGAGGGCAGGCATTGGAAGAGTGTCTGCCTTTCCTAACTTGATCATTGGTTGCTCTTTTCGTCTTCACAGTATTTCTAGATGCTCTGTGTTTATCGTGCAGTGGTAAGGCATCAGTGTTCCTGTGCTGGGGTTCAGCAGAAACACCAAATAATCTTGGCTTAAGTTCTGGACTCTCAAGTGAACCAGTCACACCAACTACATTATTACCAGTGGTTATCCGATTAAGTAGACTCAAACTCATATCCTTTGAATTAATGCTTTCTGTTGGTCTGAGTCTTTCATTATCTCTGGGCACCGAAGCATTCCTTTGCATATTCGTATCAGAGCTAACCTGACTTCGTAACTGGTCTTGCATAACTAGAATAGGTGGCAATGGTGGCTCATATTCTCCAACCCAGCCACGTCCAAACCTCACTTCAGCGGGTAATGTCTGCTGAATACGCTCAGAAGCAATTCTCCAACCTTGGGCACCAAGTGAACCAGCAAAACGAGCCAAACTTCTTGCATAAGAGTGCTCAGCATGAAGTCCAACCTGTAAGGACGAAAAATCTAGCCATGTGAACTAACCAGCAAAAGAAACTGTGAAGTATAAAAGCAGATTGGATTTAACCAGAGGTGTTCACATACACTTATCAGCTCTTTTGGCTCCGCACAGAAGACATCAAATATTAGGTCAGAATCTGATGAAGGCTGGTCTTCATGTTCATGGTAAGTTTTTCGTCTAGTCTCGTCTACCACAAATGACTTGTGGCTGGGCTTTGCTGAATAATCTCGTGCTGAAAAGCGAAGAAAAGAATAAGCGTGTCAGCAGGGTTATATGAGCACTTGGTTATACGAGTAGTAATCAAATGAAATTCCTCCACCTGAAATGGAACTGCGAGATATTCATCTCAACCAAATTAGCAAGATACATAGGTCATCATTAAGCATTTTGAGTACCAAACTACTAATTCATCACCAGAATGACTCAGAGAAACCCCACATATACAGAACTGAAGAAAGAAGCATTGGGCATATTATAATTTCCTTTCAGTGGGCATCCTTTGTTTGCTGATCAATGCATTCTAGTGACTTTACAAAGTTCAGACCTTTCGTCTTCAGAACTGTAAGGCATAACCTCCCTATTACATAAAATAGTGTGGCTAGTAGGTATTTAACTAACGGAACAATTTAAGTAGATGAGCTGATTCAGAGAGAGGAAGATGATACCTGAAGTATCGTCAGTCTTCTCAGACCCGACCTCATCCACTGGAGAACTGATGTCTTTGTCGGAACACCCATCGGCTGCAGTAGATTCAGGGGGCTCAGCACCATTAGCCTGTGACACGCTTAAGACATCAGAGCCATCTCCTGCAGAAACAATGGTGGCAGGAGAGACATTTGAACCCAATGTGTCTTGGCCATTCAAACAAAATGGCTTAGCAATCTCTTCGTTGCAGGAGTCGCCTAGATCATCTTGTCCATCTCTGCAAAAAGGCTCCCTAGCTGACTCTGTTTGGCGGGAGTGGTCCATGTCATCTCTGTATCTGCAACTGGGCTCCTCAACAAGTTTTTCTGGGGATAAGCCTAAATCTTCTCCATTCGCACTGCTAGGATTTTCAGATGGCTCTTTCTCTAATGAGCACTCTGGATCTTCTCCATTTCTGCAAACTGGCTTCCCAACGTGTGTCTTCTGGGATGACAAACCATCTTTCGAACTCCGGGAAGTAGGTTTCTTGACTTGCTGTTGGGGCAAAGAGGAACTTCGATCATTTTCGGAACTTCTTGAAATGGCTTTCCTAACTTGCCCTTGTTGGAATGAGGGGCTTCGATCATCCTCCGAATTTCTTGAAATGGCTTTTTTAACTTTCACTTGGTGGATTGAGGAACTTCGATCATCCTCCGAATTTCTGGATATGGATTTCTTAACTTGCTCTCCATGAAATGAGGAACTCAAATTGTTCTCTGAATTTCTGAAAATCGGTTTCTTAACTCGCTCTTTGTGGAATGAAGAACTTAAGTTGTTCTCTGAATTCCTAGAGACGGGTTTCTTCACTTGATCTCTGAAGCTTATGTCAGCTCCAGAAATTTTTGCATTTGGTCTCTTAATTTGCTCTTTACGGGTCAAGAAGTCTAGATCATCATCTGAATACCTCAAAACAGGCTTCTTAATTGGTCCTCTGTTGCACGGAATAGGTCCAACTTTCTGTTCACTCCTTACTTGGTTTTCTGTAGGTATGCCCTCGTCCCTAAGTTCTTGAAACTTCTTTCTTGCCAGCTCTTGTATGGAATGGGCCTGCATGAATAAGCATAGCACGAAACATTGAATCAGAAGTGATAAATGATGGTGCTGTAAGTGCATCGTTTTTTTCAGAAAGGCTGCTGCTAATGTACCTGTCTGAAGTAAACCGTATCAGGCGCATTGTACACCATTGCATTGCTGCAAATTAAGAAAACATCATCCTGCGATTTAAAGAAAAATATCATCAACTGCTCAACTATTATTATCGGCAAGGCACACAGTAATTGTGACAAACCTACAATACTCAAATACGACCAATGAATGTTAAAATATAAATTATATTAGAAAAAACGTCAACTTCTGCTTAGGGTAGGATAGTATAATCACTAGCACAAACTTTAGCGCGGATCTCTAATGCAAGAGTTACATGCAAGATCTAACCATCTTCATTATGTGCACAAATTACAGGCAAACAAAAAATTAATCATAGGAATGTAAGTACAAGCATGTGATAAACTAATTGGTGCACGCTATGTTGCTGCATTTGTTGGGCCTCATGAAAAACAGAAAAAGTTCATGCTATCGTTTCGAGAGAGGAAAGAAGTTGACAATTCAAGGTATGGAGAACGCGTTCAAAGGTTGCTTCTAGCATTGGACTGGTCCTTGTAGATGAAATTCACTCTCAGATAAATATAGTATATGAACTGAAATGACCCACCATCCCCAACTACAACATCCACTTTAGCGACAAATAAACGAATGGCGACTCCCCATTGGCGGCACTGGCTACATATACGACAAAACATTAATTCAAACCTAGAATTGCTCGAAGGAGCGATATGCACTCCTAGCAGCGCTAGCTACATATACGACAAAATATTAATTCTAACCTACAACATCCACTTTAGCAACAACATCAACGAATAGCGACTCCCAAGTCCCCATTGGCAGCACTAGCTACATATCCGACAAAATATTAATTCCAACCTCAAATTGCTCGAACCAGCAATATGCATCCCCAACTACAAGATCCACTTTAGCAAGAAATCAACAAATGGCAACTCCCCATTGGCAACACTAGCTACATATACGACAAGATATTAATTATAACCTCAAATTGCTCGAACCAGCAATATGCATCCCCAACTACAACATCCACTTTTGCAACAAATCAACGAATGGCGAATCCCAATTGGCAGCACTAGCTACATATACGACAAGATATTAATTATAACGTCAAATTGCTCGAACCAGCAATATGCATCCCCAACTACAACATCCACTTTTGCAACAAATCAACGAATGGTGAATCCCCATTGGCAGCACTAGCTACACATACGACAAAATATTAATTCTAACCTCGAATTGCTCGAACGAGCGATATGCATTCCTAGCAAGCTTCCTCTTGACAGTGCCGAAGTCCATTGGGTGCTCAATCACATCATTGTAGTCAGGCAACTGCGCCAATCAAAACAACCATGGCATCATCAACACTCAATACCACCCGTATGTCAGATTAGCATCTCCAACAAGCATGACGCACGAACAAACGCCCTCACCTCCTCCAGATCCACCGGCTCAGCAAACACACCGTACGTATCCTTCCTGCAGAATCAAACAGTAGCATAAGAAATCGAGCTCTTCAAATCAAATCATGAAAAAAGAACACTTTTCATAACCGTGCAAGTTGTAAAGCACGCACTTCTGCAGCTTGTCAAGAATCATATCCAGCGCCTGCCGGTCCGGCAGCGGCGTTGTCCTTGCCATCCCTAAATCCACCGGCAAAAACCAAAAGAAAAAAGAAACAATTTCATTTCTTGGGGAAAGGGCGCACAGAAGTCATAATCCCGTCAACAAAGATGAAGAGATCAGCAAAAAACAGAGAAATCTAACCTGGCACCGGGAGCCGCTTCGTCCGCGGCGCGCTGGCAGCGTCGCTCCTCCCAGCAACCTAAAATAAGAGCAGATCTCGCGTCACAACCAGCTGCAGAGTGAAGTAAAGACGAAGCCGAAGACGAATCGGGCAGCACGTTTCACCTCGCGACTGCGAGATCTGTCGTCGCGCGACTCGATCCGGCGCTTCTTGGGCGGCTTGACCTGCTCCTCGCCTCCGCCAGCCGGCCGCTCCTCCCCCTCCGATGAGTCCGAGTAGGGAGGGGGAGGTGGGGCCCGGCGGTGGTGCTGGTCCGGAGGAAGCTGGGAGAGCTTGACGACGAGCTTGAGCTTGCGGCGGCGGCGGTCGGAGGCGGAGGAGCCAGCCACGCCGCCTCCGTCGGAGTCGGAGCTGGACGGCTCCGGCGACGGCGCCCTCCGGTGCTGGGGGCGGGGCGGCGACGACGATGGCGACGAGGGGAAAGGGAAGAAATCGTCGACGAGCGGGCGAGAGGACGCGGCGGCGGCGCGGCGCGGGCGGAGCGAGCGGCGCGGCGGCGGCGACGGCGAGCGGCAGCGCGACGACAGGACGTGGTTCCCGCCTCCGCCTCCCCTCCGGCGCGCGGGGTAGCTCCTCTCCGGCTCCGGCGACGGCGACCGCGGCATGGTTGCTGCTGCTGCTGCTGCCGTCCTCTTCTTCGCCTCCTTGGGGTTTGGTTCTGGTCTGGCTACGCTTTTTTTCTACGGCTGCTTTTGTTTGTTTAATTCTATCGCTTGCGTCTGCCTGTGTCCTTCTCTCTCCTCCCTCTCTCTCCCTTTCTCTCTCTTCCCCACGCACACACACTCACACGCACTCTCTCTCTCTATCTATCCCTATCTTCTCTCTCTCCTCTAGCGAGCGACTTGCACCAACCACTACGGCCATTAGTCTAACTTTTGCCGCAGCCGCTCTCTCTCTCCTCCGACGAGAAGAGATGATGGGCGTGTGTGGGCTTGGTCCATGGAAAGCCGGAATTATTGCCCATTGAATGAATTGGTGGGGCTGACCGACTGCAGACACTGTTGACACAGTGCTCCAAATTTAAACACTATGCATCGGGGAAAAAACACTTGGATATGGGCATTATCCTAAAGTAGCAACTACTTGCGTATTATGACGGTGAACTCTCACTCTTTTTTAGTTTATAAGGCTTATCTTAAAATTTTAGTTTTTTTATTTTATAAGGCTCAATTTGGTTGTTCCTCATAAATGTTCAGATTCCAAGATGCATTAAATCATTGCATGCAAGTATTAAGAGAAAATTGACCAAAGCATGCACTTTATGCATACATGCATTGCAATTAATACATTGATAAACATCATTTTTTGAGGAAAACAAGAGCATTAATTGGGTGCTTTTGCAAACTACAAAAAATATTCCACCACTCACCATCTACCTTGGTTGGTGAGATTTTTGAATTGAGCCCTATAAACCGGAAAGGAGGGAGTATTATTTTTCCTGAAATTTAAAGTTTAGGGCAAATTTGACCTAAGAACTTGTCGCAAGAAAATTTAAAAGTATTGGATGTACACTAAAAATGATGACTTCTTAAATATTGAAGTGGTTGTGCAACATTTTTTGAAATAAACAATGCTATGGAGTAGTACATGGTGCACTAGTATATTCCGCACCCATGGACACGCCAGTAGATAAAATTGAAGTAATTATTTGCTCAATATTTCACTCACTCATAATTAGCGCATGAGATCAATGATTTAAATTGCTAAGCCAAGCTATGACACTTTGTAATGCTTACCCTAGCTACCACCGCTATAGTGCCCCATAATTGGGATATTTGGTATAGCTCACTATCAGATGTAGCTAAAGCTATTATCTTGTTAGTGTAGGGGAGCCAAAATAGCACGTAATCATTTGTATCATAAATTCAATCCATGATGACCATGTATCTATCCCTAATAATAAAGCACGGATTGACTCCGTGGGTTCATCGTCATAATACGTTTTCTTCTCATGTCATAATACGCTTCTTCCTGTCCGTCTTTTCTTGATTTTGATGTTTTTCTTAATATCCGAGGTGGTACTATCTATTTATTCAACGGTGCGTTTGATTTTCCTGTACGTTGCTCGATTGGGCCTCCGCATGGCTGCTTTCTTCACTTAGTTGGGCCTCTGGCTGGGCTGCATCGATGCCTCCGTCACATATATCGTAGGCTGCTGGTAATTGAGCTATAGCAATTATCAATATACACCGGTCACGGTATACATAATAGCCCCACCTTGCTCCATTGAATCGACTCAAACTAATTCATATATACGTTCCAGTTTATCTATAGTATCAACCAACCTAAGAACTGAGGAGAGACCATGAACAAGCACGGGCAGAGTCTTGGTTGGCCGACTGGTTGGCTCGGGGCCAGAGGAGGAAGGCGCGGGAGAGGGGACAAGTCAGGAGATGACGACGGCATCGACGGAGGTTGTTGAACGCGACGGCGCGAAGGTGAGCATCCGAGGCCGACGGAGCTGGTCAGAAGATGACGAAGGTAGCGACGGAGGGGACAAATTAGAAGGCGCGGGATCCGGCTGTGGTCAAACGCGACGGCACGGAGCTGGCGGCGACGCGAGGCGTGGGAGCAAGCAAGAGGAGGCTGACGGAGGGCGCGGGTCATCGACGTCACGGCCTACAGGAGGCGAAGCTAGCGCTAGGGACAGTCGGATTCCTCATGGAGGCGGGCAGAGTGGCGGCGCTTGGGACGGCCGGCAGCAGGGCTGCGCGAGGCTGAGGAGGCGCAAGGCACTCGGTCGCTCCTGCACTGCTCTGCTGGATGCCTGGCGGCACGTGAGGAAAGAGACGAGAGGGAGGAGAGGGGTGAGGAAGAGAAGCGGGGATCGGGCTAGGTTTCTAGAGGGGGCTAGCTGGGCCGCTGGTGGGCCGGTTCGAAGGCTAGGGAGAGACGGAGAAGGCTTGGTGTGCGCCGGCCCACCATTTAGAAAAATAGAAAATGCGAAAAGTTAAAAGGGAGGGGGTTAGAGATGGAATTTATTCATGAGACTCCAAGATTTATCCCATAAAATTGGTTCCACTAATGTTTGGAAGGTTTGAGATAGAAATATCCAAAATTATGAAAGTGGACCTTCGTTATATGGCAAAAATAATTATAGGCAAAGTTATATGATTTGTAGAAAGCTAGGTGGCTTTGTGAAAATGGACAAGAATAGAAATTGGTGTGAAAGAAATAATTGGAAACATGAAAGTAATTCCAAAACCAACTCACACAATCATAACTTTATTAAAAATTACAAATAGGTCCTTTGTGGCAAGTAATATGTTTGTGATGTTACAACATCAAAGGGGAGCAAGTCACGGGGCGACATCGGTATCGGCTGTGATATTTTTTCTTCTCCCGTTGCAACGCACGGATATTTTTGCTAGTATAACTAAATAACGTGAAAAAACATAAAACCCTAACAATGCAGTGTCCAATCTTTCATTGAAGACAATTTTACCTTGGAGCTTCGACATTGCTGGCGAGTGCTTGAAGACGACTCCCACAGACACTCACGTTGTCGCAATCAGGAAAGAAAGAAATCATCTATCATATCTAACAAGTTCAACGAGATTCCCTTTGGTCCTTACCAGGCTTTTTGCGTTAATTCTTCACTTTAAAACACTATTGTAAATAACTTTCATGATAGCTGACAAGCTATAGTTCCGACCTATGTAACGAAAAAAAATGATTTAGAATCTTGCAAAACTTGCCCTAGATCTCCACCGGCCCTCCTCCCTCCTTCCTAGCGCCGTCCCCGCGGGCGGCCGTGGGGAGCCCAGATCTGCCGCCCTCGCCCTCCTCCCTTCTACGCCCCTCCTCGCCGCCGTCGGTGAAGGTCGCCGGGCAAAGCCCGCTCGGCCTAGGCGGCGGTGGGGCCTTCTTCTCCTCTGCCGAGGATGGCGGCGCGGGACGCTTTTTCCTGGTGGCGGCGCCGCGTGGGCGTGGGGCGCGGTGGCACGACGGCACAGGCTGGCGACGGTGGCTGCTGGGCGTACGTGGCGTTGTCTGAAGGAAATACGCCCTAGAGGCAATAATAAAGTTATTATTTATTTCCTTATTTCATGATAAATGTTTATTATTCATGCTAGAATTGTATTAACCGGAAACATAATACATGTGTGAGTACATAGACAAACAGAGTGTCACTAGTATTCCTCTACTTGACTAGCTCGTTGATCAAAGATGGTTATGTTTCCTAGCCATAGACATGAGTTGTCATTTGATTAACTGGATCACATCATTAGGAGAATGATGTGATTGACTTGACCCATTCCGTTAGCTTAGCACTCGATCGTTTAGTATTCTGCTATTGCTTTCTTCATGACTTATACGTGTTCCTATGACTATGAGATTATGCAACTCCCGTTTACCGGAGGAACACTTTGTGTGCTACCAAACGTCACAACGTAACTGGGTGATTATAAAGGTGCTCTACAGGTGTCTCCAAAGGTACTTGTTGGGTTGGCGTATTTCGAGATTAGGATTTGTCACTCCAATTGTCGGAGAGGTATCTCTGGGCCCTCTCGGTAATGCACATCACTATAAGCCTTGCAAGCATTGCAACTAATGAGTTAGTTGTGAGATGATGTATTACGGAACGAGTAAAGAGACTTGCCGGTAACGAGATTGAACTAGGTATTGAGATACCGACGATCGAATCTCGGGCAAGTAACATACCGATGACAAAGGGAACAACGTATGTTGTTATGCAGTCTGACCGAAAAAGATCTTCGTAGAATATGTAGGAGCCAATATGGGCATCCAGGTCCCACTATTGGTTACTGACCAGAGAGGTGTCTCGGTCATGTCTACATAGTTCTCGAACCCGTAGGGTCCGCACGCTTAACGTTCGTTGACGATATAGTACTATGAGTTATGTATGTTGGTGACCGAATGTTGTTCGGAGTTTTGGATGAGATCACAAATATGACGAGGAACTCCGGAATGGTCCGGAAGTAAAGATTGATATGTGGATAGTAGTGTTTGATCTCCGGAAAGGTTCCGGAATCCATCGGAAGGGGTTCTGGATGTTTCCCGAAATGTTTGGGCACGAGAACACTTTATCTGGGCCAAAGGGCAAAGCCCACGAGGTTTTTGGAATGTGCAAAAGGAAGTTTTGCGGAGTCCAGGGGCCAGACGCCAGGGTCCCTGGCGTCTCGGTCCAGACGCCGGGAACCCTGGCATCTGGCCCTGGAGTCCAAGAAGGACTCTTGCCTTTCGGGTGAAACCGACTTTGTGGAGGCTTTTACTCCAAGTTTCGACCTCAAGGCTCAACATATAAATAGAGGGGTAGGGCTAGCACCCAAGACATATCAAGAAACACCAAGCCGTGTGCCGGCAACCCCGTCCCCTCTAGTTTATCCTCCGTCATAGTTTTTGTAGTGCTTAGGCGAAGCCCTGCGGAGATTGTTCTTCACCAACACCGTCACCACACCGTCGTGCTGCCGGAACTCATCTACTACTTCGCTCCTCTTGCTGGATCGAGAAAGGCGAGGACGTCATCGAGCTGAATGCGTGCCAAACTCGGAGGTGCCGTGCGTTCGGTACTTGGATCGGTCGGATCGTGAAGACGTACGACTACATCAACCGCGTTGATAAAACGCTTCCGCTTACGGTCTACGAGGGAACGTAGACAACACTCTCCCCTCTCGTTGCTATGCATCACCATGATCTTGCGTGTGCGTAGGATTTTTTTTGAAATTACTACGTTCCCCAACAGTAGCATCCGAGTCAGGTTTTATGCGTTGATGTTATATGCACGAGTAGAACACAAGTGAGTTGTGGGCGATACAAGTCATACTGCTTACTAGCATGTCATACTTTGGTTCGGCGGTATTGTTGGATGAAGCGGCCCGGACCGACATTACGCGTACGCTTACGCGAGACTGGTTCTACCGACGTGCTTTGCACACAGGTGGCTGGCGTGTGTCAGTTTCTCCAACTTTAGTTGAACCGAGTGTGGCTACGCATGGTCCTTGAGAAGGTTAAAACAGCACTAACTTGACGAACTATCTTTGTGGTTTTGATGTGTAGGTAAGTATGGTTCTTGCTCAGCCCGTAGCAGCCACGTAAAACTTGCAACAACAAAGTAGAGGACGTCTAACTTGTTTTTGCAGGGTATGTTGTGATGTGATATGGTCAAGGCATGATGCTAAATTTTATTGTATGAGATGATCATGTTTTGTAACCGAGTTATCGGCAACTGGCAGGAGCCATATGGCTGTCGCTTTATTGTATGCAATGCAATCGCCCTGTAATGCTTTACTTTATCACTAAGCAGTAGCGATAGTCGTAGAAGCATAAGTTGGCGAGACGACAACGATGCTACGATGGAGATCAAGGTGTCGCGTCGGTACGATGGTGATCATGACGGTGCTTCGAAGATGGAGATCACAAGCACAAGATGATGATGGCCATATCATATCACTTATATTGATTGCATGTGATGTTTATCTTTTATGCATCTTATCTTGCTTTGATTGACGGTAGCATTATAAGATGATCTCTCACTAAATTATCAAGGTATAAGTGTTCTCCCTGAGTATGCACCGTTGCGAAAGTTCTTCGTGCTGAGACACCACGTGATGATCGGGTGTGATAGGCTCTACGTTCAAATACAACGGGTGCAAAACAGTTGCGCACGCGAAATACTCAGGTTAAACTTGACGAGCCTAGCATATGAAGATATGGCATCGGAACACTGAGACCGAAAGGTCAAGTGTGAATCATATAGTAGATATGATCAACATAACGATGTTCACCATTGAAAACTACTCCATCTCACGTGATGATCGGACATGGTTTAGTTGATTTGGATCACGTGATCACTTAGATGATTAGAGAGATATCTATCTAAGTGGGAGTTCTTAAGTAATATGATTAAATTGAACTTAAATTTATCATGAACTTAGTCCTGGTAGTATTAGCATATCTATGTTGTAGATCAATAGCTCGCGTTGTTGCTTCCCTATGTTTATTTTGATATGTTCCTAGAGAAAAACTATGTTCAAAGATGTTAGTAGCAATGATGCGGATTGTATCCGTGATCTGAGGATTATCCTCATTGTTGCACAGAAGAATTATGTCCTTGATGCACCGCTAGGTGACAGACCTATTGCAGGAGCAAATGCAGACGTTATGAACGTTTGCCTAGCTCAATATGATGACTACATGATAGTTTAGTGCACCATGCTTAATGGCTTAGAATCGGGACTTCAAAGACGTTTTGAACGTCATGGACCATATGAGATGTTCCAGGAGTTGAAGTTAATATTTCAAGCAAATACCCGAGTTGAGAGATATGAAGTCTCCAACAAGTTCTATAGCTAAAAGATGGAGGAGAATAGCTCAAGTAGTGAGCATATGCTCAGATTGTCTGGGTACTACAATTGCTTGAATCAAGTGGAAGTTAATCTTCCAGATAAAATAGTGATTGACAGAATTCTCTAGTCACCATCACCAAGTTAGTAGAACTTCGTGATGAACTATAATATGCAAGGGATGACAAAAGTAATTCCCGAGCTCTTCGCGATGCTGAGATCGGCGAAGGTAGAAATCAAGAAAATAGCATCAAGTGTTCATGGTTAACAAGATCACTAGTTTCAAGAAAAGGGCAAAGGGAAAGAAGGGGAACTTCAAGAAGAACGGCAAGCAAGTTGCTGCTCAAGTGAAGAAGCCCAGGTTTGGACCTAAGCTTGATACTGAGTGCTTCTACTGCAAAAAGGACTGGTCACGGGAAGCGGTACTACCCCAAACAATTGGCGGATAAGAAGGATGGCAAAGTGAACAAAAGTATATTTGACATACATGTTATTGATGTGTACTTTACTAGTGTTTATAGCAACCCCTCGGTACTTGATACTGGTTCAGTTGCTAAAGAGTAGTAACTCGAAACGGGAGTTGCATAATGAACAGAAACTAGTTAAGGATGAAGTGACGATGTGTATTGGAAGTGGTTCCAAGATTGATATGATCATCATCGCACACTCGCTATACTTTCGGGATTAGTGTTGAACCTAAATAAGTGTTATTTGGTGTTTGCGTTGAGAATGAAAATGATTTGATCATGTTTATTGCAATATGGTTATTCATTTAAGTTAGAGAATAACTATTGTTCTGTTTACATGAATAAAACCTTATATGGTTACCCACCGAATGAAAATGGTTTGTTGGATCTCGATCGTAGTGATACACATATTTATAATATTTAAGCCAAAAGATGCAAAGTTAATAATGATAGTGCAACTTATCTGTGGCACTGCCGTTTAGGTCATATTGGTGTAAAGCGCATGAAGAAACTCCATGCTGATGGCCTTTTGGAACCACTTGATTATGAATCACTTGGTACTTGCGAACCGTGCCTCATGGGCAAGATGACTAAAACGTCGTTCTCTGGAACTATGGAGCGAGCAACAGATTTATTGGAAATCATACATACAGATGTATGTGGTCTGATGAATGTTGAGGCTCGCGGCGGGTATCGTTATTTTCTCACCTTCACAGATGATTTGAGCAGATATGGGTATATCTACTTAATGAAACATAAGTCTGAAACATTTGAAAAGTTCAAAGAATTTCAGAGTGAAGTTGAAAATCATCGTAACAAGAAAATAAAGTTTCTACGATCTGATCGTGGAGGAGAATATTTGAGTTACGAGTTTGGTCTTCATTTGAAACAATGCGGAATAGTTTCGCAACTCACGCCACCCGAAACACCACAGCGTAATGGTGTGTCCGAACGTCGTAATCGTACTTTACTAGATATGGTGCGATCTATGATGTCTCTTACTGATTTACCGCAATCATTTTGGGGTTATGCTTTAGAGACGGTTGCATTCACGTTAAATAGGGCACCATCGAAATCTGTTGAGATGACGCCTTATGAACTGTGGTTTGGCAAGAAACCAAAGTTGTCGTTTCTTAAAGTTTGGGGCTACGATGCTTATGTGAAAAAGCTTCAACCTGATAAGCTCGAACCCAAATCGGAGAAATGTGTCTTCATAGGATACCCAAAAGAAACTGTTGGGTACACCTTCTATCACAGATCTGAAGGCAAGACTTTTGTTGCTAAATTTGGATCCTTTCTAGAGAAGGAGTTTCTTTCGAAAGAAATGAGTGGGAGGAAAGTAGAACTTGATGAGGTAATAGTACCTGCTCCCTTATTGGAAAATAGTTCATCACAGAAACCGGTTCCTGTGACGTCTACACCAATTAGTGAGGAAGTTAATGATGATGATCATGAAACTTCAGATCAAGTTGTTACTGAACCTCGTAGGTCAACCAGAGTAAGATCCGCACCAGAGTGGTACGGTAACCCTGTTCTGGAGGTTATGTTACTAGACCATGACGAACCTACAAACTATGAAGAAGCGATGGTGAGCCCAGATTCCGCAAAATGGCTTGAGGCCATGAAATCTGAGATGGGATCCATGTATGAGAACAAAGTGTGGACTTTGGTTGACTTGCCCGATGATCGGCAAGCCATCGAGAATAAATGGATCTTCAAGAAGAAGACTGACGCTGACGGTAATGTTACTGTCTATAAATCTCGACTTGTCGTGAAAGGTTTTCGACAAGTTCAAGGGATTGACTACGATGAGACCTTCTCACCCGTAGCGATGCTTAAGTCAGTCCGAATGATGTTAGCAATTGCCGCATTTTATGATTATGAAATTTGGCAAAT
This sequence comes from Triticum aestivum, assembly GCF_018294505.1. Lineage (NCBI taxonomy): Eukaryota > Viridiplantae > Streptophyta > Magnoliopsida > Poales > Poaceae > Triticum > Triticum aestivum. The sequence continues at coordinate 203,329,805 of NC_057799.1, forward strand.
GGATGTCAAAACTGCATTCCTGAATGGATTTCTGGAAGAAGAATTGTATATGATGCAACCAGAAGGTTTTGTCGATCCAAAGGGAGCTAACAAAGTGTGCAAGCTCCAGCGATCCATTTATGGACTGGCGCAAGCCTCTCGGAGTTGGAATAAACGCTTTGATGGTGTGATCAAAGCATTTGGTTTTATACAAACTTTTGGAGAAGCCTGTATTTACAAGAAAGTGAGTGGGAGCTCTGTAGCATTTCTGATATTATATGTGGATGACATATTGCTGATTGGAAATGATATAGAATTTCTGGATAGCATAAAGGGATACTTGAATAAGAGTTTTTCAATGAAGGAGCTCGGTGAAGCTGCTTACATATTGAGCATCAAGATCTATAGAGATAGATGCAGACACTTGATAAGTTTTTTCAATGAGTACATACCTTGACAAGATTTTGAAGTAGTTCAAAATAGAACAGTCAAAGAAAGAGTTCTTGCCTGTGTTACAAGGTGTGAAATTGAGTAAGACTCAAAGCCCGACCACGGCAGAAGATAGAAAGAGAATGAAAGCCATTCCCTATGCCTCAGCCATAGGTTCTATAAAGTATGTCATGCTGTGTACCAGATCTATTGTATACCTGCACTGATTTTAGCAAGGGAGTACAATAGTGATCAAGGAGTAGATCACTGAACAGCGGTCAAAATTATCCTTAGTGGAATAAGGATATGTTTCTCGATTATGGAGGTGACAAAAGGTTCGTCGTAAAGGGTTACGTCGATACAAGTTTTGGCACTGACCCAGATGACTCTAAGTCTTAATCTGGATACATATTGAAAGTGGGAGCAATTAGCTAAAGTAGCTCCATGCAGAGCATTGTAGACATAGAAATTTGCAAAATACATACAGATCTGAATATGGCAGACCCGTTGACTAAACTTCTCTCACAAGCAAAACATGATCACACCTTAGTACTCTTTGGGTGTTAATCACATAGCGATGTGAACTAGATTATTGACTCTAGTAAACCCTTTGGGTGTTGGTCACATGACGATGTGAACTATGGGTGTTAATCACATGGTGATGTGAACTATTGATGTTAAATCGCATGGCGATGTGATCTAGATTATTGACTCTAGTGCAAGTGGGAGACTGAAGGAAATATGCCCTAGAGGCAATAATAAAGTTATTATTTATTTCCTTATTTCATGATAAATGTTTATTATTCATGCTAGAATTGTATTAACCGGAAACATAATACATGTGTGAGTACATAGACAAACAGAGTGTCACTAGTATTCCTCTACTTGACTAGCTCGTTGATCAAAGATGGTTATGTTTCCTAGCCATAGACATGAGTTGTCATTTGATTAACTGGATCACATCATTAGGAGAATGATGTGATTGACTTGACCCATTCCGTTAGCTTAGCACTCGATCGTTTAGTATTCTGCTATTGCTTTCTTCATGACTTATACATGTTCCTATGACTATGAGATTATGCAACTCCCGTTTACCGGAGGAACACTTTGTGTGCTACCAAACGTCACAACGTAACTGGGTGATTATAAAGGTGCTCTACAGGTGTCTCCAAAGGTACTTGTTGGGTTGGCGTATTTCGAGATTAGGATTTGTCACTCCGATTGTCGGAGAGGTATCTCTGGGCCCTCTCGGTAATGCACATCACTATAAGCCTTGCAAGCATTGCAACTAATGAGTTAGTTGCGAGATGATGTATTACGGAACGAGTAAAGAGACTTGCCGGTAACGAGATTGAACTAGGTATTGAGATACCGACGATCGAATCTCGGGCAAGTAACATACCGATGACAAAGGGAACAACGTATGTTGTTATGCGGTCTGACCGATAAAGATCTTCGTAGAATATGTAGGAGCCAATATGGGCATCCAGGTCCCGCTATTGGTTATTGACCAGAGAGGTGTCTCGGTCATGTCTACATAGTTCTTGAACCCGTAGGGTCCGCACGCTTAACGTTCGTTGACAATATAGTACTATGAGTTATGTATGTTGGTGACCGAATGTTGTTCGGAGTTTTGGATGAGATCACAGATATGACGAGGAACTCCGGAATGGTCTGGAAGTAAAGATTGATATGTGGATAGTAGTGTTTGATCTCCGGAAAGGTTCCGGAATCCATCGGAAGGGGTTCCGGATGTTTCCCGAAATGTTTGGGCACGAGAACACTTTATCTGGGCCAAAGGGGAAAGCCCATGAGGTTTTTGGAAAGTGCAAAAGGAAGTTTTGCGGAGTCCAGGGGCCAGACGCCAGGGTCCCTGGCGTCTCGGTCTAGACGCCGGGAACCCTGGCGTCTGGCCCTGGAGTCCGAGAAGGACTCTTGCCTTTCGGGTGAAACCGACTTTGTGGAGGCTTTTACTCCAAGTTTCGACCCCAAGGCTCAACATATAAATAGAGGGGTAGGGCTAGCACTCAGGACATATCAAGAAACACCAAGCCGTGTGCCGGCAACCCCGTCCCCTCTAGTTTATCCTCCGTCATAGTTTTCGTAGTGCTTAGGCGAAGCCCTGCGGAGATTGTTCTTCACCAACACCGTCACCACACCGTCGTGCTGCCGGAACTCATCTACTACTTCGCCCCTCTTGCTGGATCGAGAAAGGCGAGGACGTCATCGAGCTGAACGTGTGCAGAACTCGGAGGTGCCGTGCGTTCAGTACTTGGATCGCTCGGATCGTGAAGACGTACGACTACATCAACCGCGTTGATAAAACGCTTCCGCTTACAGTCTACGAGGGTACGTAGACAACACTCTCCCCTCTCGTTGCTATGCATCACCATGATCTTGCGTGTGCGTAGGAATTTTTTTGAAATTACTACGTTCCCCAACATCGTCCTCTCCTGGGCCGGCGGCGGGGGTCTGGTGTAGGTCTCTGCAGTGGCGCGGCTGCCCGCAAGCCTGCTGCTCGCGCGGCGCGACTGCTGGTCAGGCGGCGGCGGCCTGGATCCTACTCCCAGTCCCCGGTAGAGATGGCGGCGTTCCGTACACAAGACATGCTGGAGGTTCTTCGAACATATCTGAGTGAAAAACCTTGCGCTCAGCTGGATGCCAAGGCCGGCGATGGCGGCGCTCTTTTATGTCGTTCTCTTCTTGAAGACATTGTCGTGGAGAAGTTCTAGATTACCTCCGGGGGAAACCCTAGATCGGTAGATCAGATGACGGGGGCGCTCTTGTGTCGTTTCCCCCTTGGGGGCGTCAGTCTTGGAGGTGTGCATGGGCTCGAGGGACCAGCGGACAACATCTTTGGTGGAGCGGTGTTTCATCTTACGCATCGATGACTGTGGATCTCGGTGGCGTGGCGCAGTGGAGTTTCGGCTTTCGATGTGTGTAGACGGACTCGCGCAGGAGGATAGCGCTGTCTGGCGTCATGGTGGCGTCGATGGCAGACCTGGCAAGGTTGTGGCGTCAGTACCTGCTCTGAAGATGGACCAGTGGAAGACAGCGGCGGCGGACTCTGAGAGTGGGCCGGACCGGTGTGTGCCCCAAACCAGGTATATGGCTTGGCGGGGGCCTCCGGTTTTAGATGTTAAGGCTTACGTGCGAAGTCTGTTTGGTATTAGGTTCAGACTATCGGCACCCCTTCATCAAGTGAGTAGAAGCGACGGATGTTGTCAAGATGGTGGCTTCAGACTTACTAATGTACTACTCCCTCTGTCCCAAAATAAGAACGTTTTTAACACTACATTAGTGTCAAAAACGTTTTTATAGTATGAAACGGAGGAAGTACTTTGTAAGGTCTTTGTGAATAATTAATAAAGTGGCTGCATGCATTGCCCAGATGCAGAGGCCGGGTTTTTTTTTTTAAGAAAAATGGCATTGCTAATTCTAGATTGCGTCCCTCTTACCGTTTCGCTTTAATAGACCAGAAGTCAACATCACTCTCTCACCATTTGTGTCTCCTGCAGAACCATATGTTGTTTAGACTGAAAATTTAATCATTTCTAAACCAAAAAATCCACTCATGTACATAATGTATACTATGCGTGTCTCCTGCAAAACCATATATTGTTTAGACTGGAAATTTAATCATTTTTTCGGCAAAAAATCCACTCCTGTGCATAACGTGTACAGTGCTAACATTGTGTAACTAAAATTCAATATCATATGACCTGTTTACGGCCAAAGTTGTGAGATCTGGACGGGGTTTCTGGGTTTTGGTCCATGGGTGCGGTCTAGACAGGCGTGCGGGCGCGTCGCTTTCGCATTCTCTCTCTTGTTATTTTTTCCATCTAGCTTTCCATCATTTCTGACAACACGGCAATTTTGGGCTCTTTTTTATTCTAAATAAATCCATTCCCATCTTTGACGGGTCCATGCTCTTCCATTCACACATGCCCTCTCCTACGAGCACACACTTTACTTAACGCTAGGAAATTTGCATTGTTTTCTTCTAATTTTATAGTGCTTTTCTAGTTGTTTGTTGACTAACTGGTCATGGACCTCCCATTTTGTCAATACACCTTGCGTAAACACATGCTTAGGACAGTTTATCAATATGAAAATTAGTTTAGCGTAAATAAGCAAAAAAAAAAGCTCTCGTACTTATATCAAGATTTTTATTAAGAGCTCGGTTTTTATTACCAAGGCTCTCCATATGTATGCAAAAATTCAATTTATTTGTTTACTCACGACAGAGAAAACAAAATTTCCAAAAGCGGAAATATAAACAACATCAAAGGCCATCATTTGTCAAGTTTTGATGTCCATGTCATCGGATCGAAATAAGATATCGATGTGCACTCTGCTTATTTTGAATATTACAGAACTACCATGATAAATTTTAAACTCTATATGAATATGAACTTTGCAAGGCCTTGTTGATGATGTTCTCATTTCAATTTGAAATGCACAAATATATACCTCAGAAAAAACTTAACAATCGCTAGAGAAGTCGGCTCTTTCCATCATCGTTGCAATTTGTTCCCCTCGTCTTCAACCACTAATATGGCGCCGTGAGGTGGGGGCCCTTGATCTACGTCGGCATTGTAGATTAATTTTCTCCAGTAGTAGTTCTTTTTGGATTGGCGGTGATAACATTTCAACGATGGATGTGGTGTCACACATAATAAGCTATCCCCGTCATGATGTGGTCGTCATGGCCGATACAGCCAACACAAGAAGCTTGTGTTGTTCTATTCTCGTAGATCATCGCTTGGATACATGTCAACTTGTCTTTGAGTGCTTCAACCAACATTGGCGATGTGGCCACAACTGTATGATGTCAAGTTCAACAAGTCGCTCTCATTTTTCTGTGCTCGTGAACTTTTCTAAAAAAAATACAACGATTAACTTCGCGAGGGGTGTGTTATCGAGCACCGAATGTTTAGAAGTCTGAAGTTCTCACCTATTGGAGAGGAGGACCCAAGCAGCTCTTCAAAATCTTTGTAGGCCAATCTAGTTGCAGATTTTATCTTTGGCATCTTTCACCGGAGTCTTGGAGGAATGTTAAGATGCAAAAGGAGGATCCAGAGATGACCACTTCAAAAAAAATGAGTGTGTTTCTATTTATTTGATATGGTATACTCTTGTTACCTATATAGTAAAGATAGATCATTTTGGTATAATACTTAGATTTTTATAATGAAGTTTGTGCATGAGAATGTTAAACAAGTTGTCGATTCAATTTATTAATGTTTGGCCCAAGCTATGGAGCTAGTCAAGTTACAATCTCGTTACTCATGTCACCTTTTTCCTTTCATGTCCCCGCATTGCCTAAACGCAACTTGGGCGATGACCCACGCGACTTCGCCACCGACCTTCTCTTTCTCCTACCCCTTGCCGCCACCTGAGGCTATTTCCTAGCAAAGCTTATGCAGTATGCCGATGAAAACGACGGCGGATCCTTCTACCGACGACGGTGCATAGCTATAGGCGCGTGCCTTGGCGTCCAACAGAGAGGCTCTTCCCTCAATGGTGGCCATGGGTCACGACCTCCTATATGCCAGCAGCGATGTTCCACTCCGCGTAGGTGGTGGATGGGCTCTTGGCTCTTGGGGTGTGGCGGTGCGGCCCTTTCCCCTTCGTTTCATGGAAGGTTTGCAGCCTACTACCATTGATGTTAGGCGGCTGATCGGGGCCTCCCCTATTCTGGCCGGTGGGTCGTGTCCCCCCTAAGTTGGGCGTTTGCGATTTTGGCGACTACTTTGGGCCTGCTTGGTGGTGGTTGCGGTGATGCGACAACAACTAAACGACATGAAGTGGTGAGGTGGTGGAGTGGGGTTGGTTCAGCAACGGCTTGCCGCATCTTGGCATCGTCCGCCTCTACCGCTTTTGGCTTGGAGCGCGTGCATGCAAGATTTTGAAGAATCCATGATGATGCTCGGCTCTTCGCATGGTATTGTAGTTAGCGTTCGCAGACATGGATTTATATGCATGGTGATGTCCATGCTAGGGCAATGCACACGGGCATCATGGCAGACGTGGAAGTGGACGAGTAGGAGGCGTTGCTCCAATCCTACCGCTCCGCCCGCAACATCCGCCATGACAATCGGCGGTACCGCTAGTATCAGGAGGATTTAGAGCCCGCCTACAAGGAGATCGACAAGGCGGCGGATGAAATTTACTGTCCCCACGACGACGAGGTTGGCAGCTTCACGACGGCCACGACACGACGCCAACACATCCGCGGGCATCGCCGACAACGAAGCAGAGTAGAGCATGGAAGGACGCCGACACTCGGGTCCAGGAAGGCCACCACTCTTCATCCTCGTCGCCCAATTAGCTGCTTGCATGATGCGGAGGCGAAGCTAGAGCTTCAGTTTTGGGGGCTCATATCCGGCCGAACATGGGGAACGGGCGCCGGCGATTATTTAGACTAGGTCAGAGTACGGTTTAGTTTAAAAAAGTCTGAAATATAATGAATCTGCTTCGGTTTATATGAAAATCATCTGGTTTGCATGAATGTCGTTTGGTCTGTTGAAAGCTGGCTTTAAATGTACTTTTTATATATTATTCTGCCAATTGAAGATTTTTTTTACTTGCATTATAATTTGGTCTGTTGAAACTTCCCCCGCCGCCGGTTTACTAAGCATGTATGTTGAAACCTGGCCATAAATAAACCATATATACCATCGCTTGAACTATTTATATATTATTCTGCGCTCCCTCTTTCGATTAGTAGTAAAAATGCATGACAACCCGTCGTTCATATAAAATAAGGTCGCAATCGACGCTCTCTTACAGAGATGGTGAGAGGGTGGTTGCTGAAGTAAAGTAGGAGCAGAATTCCAGGGTCATGTGCGTTCTTGGTTAGCTGATTTTGTCGTTCTTGGCTACGGCGGATGAACTATACGAGACATGAGACGAGAGCATCAAATGCACTGTTTGCCGCGTGAAAAGTGGCAAGGTTTCTGGTCAGCCTACCACGAACTCACCTGCTCAGTTTTTAGAAACAAACTTACTGCTCAGATGCCGTGCACTTCAGTCAGCCAAGTGTATTTGAGCATCTCCGACGTGGACGCCCCATATATTTTTGATGGCCCCAAATATTGTATGTATATTTGAATCAAATGGTCCAAACATTTTTAGGCCTCCAAAGTGGTTGTTCAAATTGAACCGGGCCGAGTCACACGTCCAAAATCCCACTGTCCGGCCCCAAATAGGAAGGCCGACTTTGACAGTGCGGATCCATCCAAAACTCTCTCTCTCTCTGCGCCAATTTCATATCGGACTTAAACCGTGTGGTTCTCAAGGCATCTTCATTCTCTAACACCGACCCTCAAATCTCCCACATCCGTTGGGATTGTGCTCTCCGGACCACGAAAGCCATCCAACGGAGTTCTGTATCGGTCCGCGTCACGGTCCGGACGTACTTTCTCCCGTAAACCGGAGACAAACATGGGGGATTTGCGGGAGTCCGGATCGCTACCACGCCCGTTTCTGACGGTTCTGGTCCACCAAAACCCCCTCCCTCCAGCGTGCGCTTCCCGTTCGAAACGGTCAGCACCGCTTTAGTGCACGACCGCTCACGGGCGCCGACATTGAAGCGGCGCGCCGGTCGAGAGACCGCCGCCCGCGCCGTTCCCGGTATAGACGACTGTTGCGCGTTCAAACGATACGATGGCCGCCTGTCCGTCCATCTGCCACCCACATTGATGGCACGCGGTTGCCGAGGCGTCTCCTCCGATGGCCACCCGTCCGTCCCTTCGCCGCTCGCCATTGCTATATAAACCGCTGCCCCGACCATAACCGCAGTCATCCGCATCCGACCCCTCTCTGCACCACTCTCACCATGGATTCCTCCCCGGCCAAAGCTCTCTAGGACGGGCTGCCGTCGGACCAGAAGAAGGAGGTGGCCGCCATTGCTACCGGCTAGCTGGCCGGCAGGTAGGCAGCCGGAGGACGTGACATCCCAATGGAGGATGCGACCGACGATGAGCTGGCGCCACCCTCCTCGTCCTCCGTGCCACCCTCGCTGATGCACTGCACCATGAACATCGGCGAGGCCCGTGCCCATTACATGGACATGGTGCGGGAGCAGCAGCTTCGGGAGGCGTAGGCCAATGCCGCCTACAACCACCACCTCCTCCACGAGCACCTGCAGGCGAAAGAGCGGCTCGCCGCCGGTAGGGCGGTCGCGCCTGACACGGACTTGACGGAGTAGGAGGCAGTGCTCGAGTCCTACCACTTCGCCCGTGAGACCCGTCTTGCCTGCTGGCGGTACCGCCAGCGGGTGGCGGAGGTGGCGGCCGCCTACAAGGAAGGGCAACGAGGCGGGCAAGGCGGTCACTACTGCAGGTTGGTACAAACGCGACAGTCCAATCAGAGACCCTTCGACGAAACTGTGTGCATTAATCACAAACGTTGATGTAATAAAACCGTCAAAAAAGATGCAAAACGTTTGCAATGGCGGTGACATCAAACACGGTTCAGATTAGAGTTGCATGTGCGATGCGTGGCAAACGGTTAATCCAGAAGAACTGTTTGCGATGAGACAGAACAATAGAAACGGGCAGCCAGATGAGGGTGTGTGTGATATACGGCATACAGTTCACTAGGATGAACTGTGTGCAGCTAGGCAACACAATAGAAATGGTCAGCCAGATCAACGTGTGTGCGATGGAGGGCATACAATTCACTCAGATGAACTGTGTGCGATGAGCCAAGACAACAGAAACAGTTCAACCAGACAAGATGTGTGTGATACGTGGCAAACAGGTCCGTAATAAAAATGTGTGCGAACACCAATAATAATACAGGTGATTGCTGCTAATGAGCCGTGTGATTTGCTCTTTCTATGATTGTTGCTAACACGAGTTGGGCGGGACGCGAGCAGAGCGCGTCGCACCCGCCTCAACTGTGAGCAACCACACACATAGAGCAGTTGAACATGCAGGGAATGGTTGTCTACAAGCCGGCCGGCAGTTGCGTCGCTGCGTAGAGAGTGGCCGTGTGCTACTGCCTCCGTCTTGGTCTATTAGTCCCCTTTATATTCTGTGTCATATTTTGACCTTAAATTTAACCAACAAAATGTTAATGCATGTTATTAAAATTATAGAATTGAAAACTATGTTCAAATACGAATCCAATGATATAATCTTTGGCGACATGCATTCGTATTCTATTAGTTAAATCCTACTTATAAATCAGGATGGGGTAGTAGGTAATTAAATTGCAAACTTTTTTTATTAGACGTACGTGTACGTGTCCTTTCGTCCTCCTCTCGCACGTCTTGTCACCCCGCTTCCGCAGACGGCTTCAAGCGCAAGCTTGAGCAGCGTGAGAAATCCTTCTTGCTACGTCTTGAGCATGCGTTGGTTTTTCCTTGAAGAGGAAAGGGTGATGCAGCAAAGTAGCGTAAGTATTTCCCTCAGTTTTTGAGAACCAAGGTATCAATCCAGTAGGAGACTACACACAAATCCCTCGTACATGCACAAACAATCAAGAACTTTGCAACCAACGCGATAAAGGGTTTGTCAATCCCTTCACGGCCACTTGCAAAAGTGAGATCTGATAAAGATAATAAGATAAATATTTTTGGTATTTTTGTTGTATAGATTGGAAAGTAAAGATTGCAAAATAAACAGCGTCAGAAATAGCAAGTTGATAGGAAAACAATATGATATAAAATAGACCCAGGGGCCATAGGTTTCACTAGTGGCTTCTCTCAAGATAGCATGTATTACGGTGGGTGAACAAATTACTGCCGAGCAATTGATAGAAAAGCGCATAATTATGATGATAGCTAAGGCAATGATCATGAATATAGGCATCACGTCCGTGACAAGTAGACCGAAACGATTCTGCATCTACTACTATTACTCCACACATCGACCGCTATCCAGCATGCATCTAGAGTATTAAGTTCATAAGAACGGAATAACGCATTAGGCAAGATGACATGATGTAGAGGGATAAACTCAAGCAATATGATATAAACCCCATCTTTTTATCCTCGATGGCAACAATACAATACGTGCCTTGCTGCCCCTGCTGTCACTGGGAAAGGACACCGCAAGATTGAACCCAAAGCTAAGCACTTCTCACGTTGCAAGAAAGATCAATCTAGTAGGCCAAACTAAACCGATAATTCGAAGAGACTTGCAAAGATATCAAATCATGCATATAAGAATTCAGAGAAGAATCAAATAATATTCATAGATAGTCAAGTTCATAAACCCACAATTCATCGGATCTCGACAAACACACCGCAAAAAGAGTTACATCGAATAGATCTCCAAGAAGATCGAGGAGAACTTTGTATTGAGATCCAAAGAGAGAGAAGAAGCCATCTAGCTAATAACTATAGACCCGAAGGTCTGTGGTAAACTACTCACACATCATCGGAGAGGCTATGGTGTTGATGTAGAAGCCCTCCGTGATCGAATCCCCCTCCGGCAGATCACCGGAAAAGGCCCCAAGATGGGATCTCACGGGTATAGAAGGTTGCGGTAGTGGAAAATAGGTTTCGTGGCTCTCCCCGAAGGTTTCAGGGTATAAGAGTATATATAGGCGAAAGAAGTAGGTCGGTGGAGCTGCAAGGGGCCCACGAGTGTGGGGGGCGCGCCCACCCCCCTGGGGCGCGCCTCCCTGCCTCCTGGCCGCATCGCTGCTTCCTTGACGTCCACTCCAAGTCTCCTGGATTGCGTTTGTTCCAAAACCGATCCTCGCAAAGGTTTCATTCCGTTTGGATTCCATTTGATATTGCTTTTCTACGAAACACTGAAATAGTCAAAAAAAGCAATTTGCACTGGGCCTTCGGTTAATAGGTTAGTCCCAAAAATAATATAAAAAGGTATATTAAAGTCCATTAAACATCCAAAACAGATAATATAATAGCATGGAACAATCACAAATTATAGATACGTTGAAGACGTATGAAGCATCCCCAAGCTTAATTTCTGCTCGTCCTCGAGTAGGTAAATGATAAAAATAGAATTTTTGATGTGGAATGCTACCCACCATAATTTTCAATGTAATTCTCTTTATTGTGGCATGAATGTTCAGATCCGAAAGATTCAAGACAAAAGTTTAATATTGACATAAAAATAATAATACTTCAAGCATACTAACTAAGCAATTATGTCTTCTCAAAATAACATGGACAAAGAAAGTTTATCCCTATAAAATCATATAGTTTGGCTATGCTTCATTTTCGTCACACAAAATGCTCTCATCATGCACAACCCTGATGACAAGCCAAACAATTATTTCATACTTTAGTATTTCTCATACCTTTTCAACTTTCACGCAATACATGAGCGTGAGCCATGGACATAGCACTATGGGTGGAATAGAATATAATGATGGGGGTTGTGTGGAGAAGACAAAAAAGGAGAAAGTCTCACATTGACGCAGCTAATCAACGGGCTATGGAGATGCCCATCAATTGATGTCAAGGTAAGGAGTAGGGATTGCCATGCAACGGATGCACTAGAGCTATAAATGTATGAAAGCTCAACAAAAGAAACTAAGTGGGTGTGCATCCAACTTGCTTGCTCACGAAGACCTAGGGCATTTGAGGAAGCCCATTGTTGAAATATACAAGCCAAGTTCTATAATGAAAAATTCTCACTAGTATATGAAAGTGACATAATAAGAGACTCTCTATCATAAAGATCATGGTGCTCCTTTGAAGCACAAGTGTGGAAAAAAGATAGTAGCATTGTCCCTTCTTTATATATATATATGGCCTTTCTCTTTTTTTGGCCTTTCTCTCTTTTTTCGCCTTTCTCTTTTTTTTTATTTGGCCTTTTTTTTCGGGACAGTGCTCTATTAATGATGATCATCACACTTCTATTTATTTACAAGTCAATGATTACAACTCGATACTAGAACAAAATATGACTCTATATGAGTGCCTCCGGCGGTGTACCGAGATGGGCAATGAATCAAGAGTGACATGTATGAAAAATTATGCATGGTGGCTTTACCACAAATACGATGTCAACTACATGATCATGCAAGGTAATATGACAATGATGAAGCGTGTCATAATAAACGGAACAGTGGAAAGTTGCATGGCAATATATCTCGGAATGGCTATGGAAATGCCATAATAGGTAGGTATGGTGGCTGTTTTGAGGAAGATATAAAGGGGTTTATGTGTGATAGAGCGTATCATATCACGGGGTTTGGATGCACCAGCGAAGTTTGCACCAACTCTTAAGGTGAGAAAGGACAATGCACGGTACCGAAGAGGCTAGCAATGATGGAAAGGTGAGAGTGCGTATAATCCATGGACTCAACATTAGTCATAAAGAACTCACATACTTATTGCAAAAATCTACAAGTCATCAAAAACTAAGCACTACGCGCATGCTCCTAGGGGGACAGATTGGTAGGAAAAGACCATCGCTCGTCCCCGACCGCCACTCATAAGGATGACAATCAAAGAACAACTCATGTTTCAAATTTGTTACACAACGGTTACCATACGTGCATGCTACGGGACTTGCAAACTTTAACACAAGTATTTCTCAAATTCACAATTACTCAACTAGCATGACTCTAATATTACCATCTTCATATCTCAAAACAATAATCAAGTATCAAACTTCTCATAGTATTCAATACACTCTATATGAAAGTTTTTATTATACCCATCTTGGATGCCTATCATATTAGGACTAATTTTATAGCCAAAGCAAATTACCATGTTGTTCTAAATAACTCCCAAAATAATATAAGTGAAGCATGAGAGATCAATAATTTCTATAAAATAAAACCACCACCGTGCTCTAAAAGATATAAGTGAAGCACTATAGAAAAATTATCTAGCTCAAAAGATATAAGTGAAATACATAGAGTATTCTAATAAATTTCGATTCATGTGTCTCTCTCCAAAAGATGTGTACATCAAGGATGATTGTGGTAAACTAAAAAGCAAAGACTCAAATCATACAAGACGCTCCAAGTAAAATACATATCATGTGGTGAATACAAATATAGCCTCAAGTAAAGTTACCGATAGATGAAGACGAAAGAGGGTATGACTTCCGGGGCATCCCCAAGCTTAGGCTTTTGGTTGTCCTTGAATTTACCTTGGGGTGACTTGGGCATCCCCAAGCTTAGGCTGTTGCCACTCCTTATTGCATAATCCATCAAATCTTTACCCAAAACTTGAAAACTTCACAACACAAAACTCAGCAGAAAATCTCATGAGCTCCGTTAGTATAAGAAAACAAATCACCACTTTAAGGTACTGTAATTAACTCATTATTTATTTATATTAGTGTTAAACCTACTGTATTCCAACTTCTCTATAGTTCATATCCCCCAATACTAGCCATAGATCCATTAAAATAAGCAAACAACACACGAAAAACAGAATCGGTCAAAAACAAAACAGTCTGTAGTAATCTTTATCAAACGTATACTTATGTAACTCCAAAAATTCTGAAATAAATTGGTGTGCGTGAGGAATTTATCTATTAATCATCTGCAAAAATAATCAACCTAAAAGCACTCTCCAGTAAAAAATGGCAGCTAATCTCGTGAGCGCTAAAGTTTCTGTTTTGTACAGCAAGATCATAAAGACTTCACCCAAGTCTTCCCAAAGGTTCTACTTGGCACAAACACTAATTAAAACATAAATACACATTTAAACAGAGGCTAGATGAATTATTTATTACTAAATAGAAACAAAAAGGAATAAACAAAAATAAATTGGGTTGCCTCCCAACAAGCGCTATCGTTTAACGCCCCTAGCTAGGCATAAAAACAAGAATAGATCTAGGCATTACCATAATGGTAAGGCAAATCACGAAAACTCATCTCATACTCCCTACGTTCAGCAGCAAGCTTTCTTTGCGGCAGGAAAAAGTAATCAAAAGGGCTAAATTTAATGGGACAAAAGTCCCCAAGATCAAGCTCGGGAGGTATTGGTTCCTCCTTTGGCCCCTCATATTGCACAACCAATTCATCATTATAAGCATTCTTTTGGCAAAAAGTCATGAGACTTTGTTCAAGAGGAAATCCTAACCCATTATTCTGAATAGCAAAATTATCATTAAATTCAGAGATTCTATCCACTAGAACATCAGTAGGAACCTTCTTTCTAAGATTTTCATTATAAGCAACATGATCTAAAGATTGTAAACGCATTATATCTTCCTGGTTAAAAAGGATAGCTTCTATGGGTGGACGGCCAGCATCCACCCTATAATGCGCAAAAATTTCCTTGGCCTCTTTCATAATAAATCTGAACTCATGTGCCAAAAAGATAGTAGCTGCATGTTTAACAGAAGAATGCTCAATATTGGAAAATTCTAGGAAAATCCTTTGTATGCAAGGATGCATATGCATAAATTGTCTTTCAAGTTCAACTATGAGCAAAGATATAGCATCCGCAAGACCACTAGTTCTATGAAGAATAGACCCTCCCATAGTGGGCAAAGCACCGGCACAAGTAAAGAAATCTTGAATAACTCCTTTTCCAATAATATTACCACTACCAATCCGAAACTTTTTAGTGTGTAGAATAGTAGGTTCTTCATGAGGATTATCAAAAGCATCAAGGTTTCCCCCATTGTTACTATTATCCTTTCAATGATAACCCCCCCAGTTTTAGACATAATGGCAACAAACCTCACTAAGAACGGGCACACAAGAAGCAAGCAAAAAGAGACGAACGAAAAAGGGCGAATAAAACGGCAAAGGTGAAGTGGGGGAGAGGAAAACGAGAGGCAAATGGCAAATAATGTAATGCGAGGGAGAAGAGTTTGTGATGGGTATTTGGTATGTCTTGACTTGTGCGTAGATCTCCTCGGCAACGGCGCCAGAAATCCTTCTTGCTACCTCTTGAGCATGAATTGGTTTTCCCTTGAAGAGGAAAGGGTGATGCAACAAAGTAGCGTAAGTATTTCCCCCAGTTTTTGAGAACCAAGGTATCAATCTAGTAGGAGACTACACGCAAAGCCCTCATACCTGCACAAACAATCAAGAACCTTGCAACCAACGTGATAAGGGGGTTGTTAATCCCTTCATGGCCACTTGCAAAAGTGAGATCTGATAAAGATAATAAGATAAATATTTTTGGTATTTTTGTTGTATAGATTGGAAAGTAAAGATTGCAAAATAAATGGCGACAGAAATAGCAAGTTGATAGGAAAATAATATGATGTAAAATAGACCCGGGGGCCATAGGTTTCACTAGTGGCTTCTCTCAAGATAGCATGTATTACGGTGGGTGAACAAATTACTGCCGAGCAATTGATAGAAAAGCGCATAATTATGATGATATCTAAGGTAATGATCATGAATATAGGCATCACGTCCGTGACAAGTAGACCGAAACGATTATGCATCTACTACTATTACTCCACATATCGACCGCTATCCAGCATGCATCTAGAGTATTAAGTTCATAAGAACGGAATAATGCATTAGGCAAGATGACATGATGTAGAGGGATAAACTCAAGCAATATGATATAAACCCCATCTTTTTATCCTCGATGGCAACAATACAATACGTGCCTTGCTGCCCCTGCTGTCACTGGGAAAGGACACCGCAAGATTGAACCCAAAGCTAAGCACTTCTCACATTGCAAGAAAGATCAATCTAGTAGGCCAAACTAAACCGATAATTCGAAAAGACTTGCAAAGATATCAAATCATGCATATAAGAATTCAGAGAAGAATCAAATAATATTCATAGATAGTCAAGTTCATAAACCCACAATTCATCGGATCTCGACAAACACACCGCAAAAAGAGTTACATCGAATAGATCTCCAAGAAGATCGAGGAGAACTTTGTATTGAGATCCAAAGAGAGAGAAGAAGCCATCTAGCTAATAACTATGGACCCGAAGGTCTGTGGTAAACTACTCACACATCATCGGAGAGGCTATGGTGTTGATGTAGAAGCCCTCCGTGATCGAATCCCCCTCCGGCAGATCACCGGAAAAGGCCCCAAGATGGGATCTCACGGGTATAGAAGGTTGCGGCGGTGGAAAATAGGTTTCGTGGCTCTCCCCGAAGGTTTCAGGGTATAAGAGTATATATAGGCGAAAGAAGTAGGTCGGTGGAGCTGCAAGGGGCCCACGAGTGTGGGGGGCGCGCCCACCCCCCTGGGGCGCGCCTCCCTGCCTCCTGGCCGCATCGCTGCTTCCTTGACGTCCACTCCAAGTCTCCTAGATTGCGTTTGTTCCAAAACCGATCCTCGCAAAGGTTTCATTCCGTTTGGATTCCATTTGATATTGCTTTTCTACGAAACACTGAAATAGTCAAAAAATAGCAATTTGCACTGGGCCTTCGGTTAATAGGTTAGTCCCAAAAATAATATAAAAAGGTATATTAAAGTCCATTAAACATCCAAAACAGATAATATAATAGCATGGAACAATCACAAATTATAGATACGTTGAAGACGTATCAGCGTGTGAGGGTGTTCTTTTGGCCAAACGGTGCTGAGCCCGTTCCCGCGCAACCGCGCAGGTTCCCGCGCAAGCTTCCTGCCCGACTCGGTGAAATCCCCCAAAATCCCAATGCTTACCAGCCTACTATATAAACCTTCATGACCGGCGAGTCCTGCATCTCATTTTCCCCTCCCTCCCTGTAGCTTATCCCGTCTGCTTCTCCCACAATCGCCAATGGCGCATGTCCGTCGTAGTCGCTCAGCCACTCCGCCGTTATCAGAGGACAACTTCAACTGGGAGGCTACACCGCCGCGGTGCCACAGTCCCCGACGTAGTGTAGTGCGCGTGGCGTCCCTGTTGGGTGTGCGCGGAACACCCACCACACGCTCCGTCGCCGCTGCCCGTCAGCAGTTGTTGCCAGCCGCCATTGCCGCCACCCCACCATCTGCCGTCGTGGCCGCCACACCCCCGTCGAAAGCCAGGGTCATCGCCCTCTCCTCCGCCATGGCCCAAACACGGGAGGTGGCCGTCATGGCTGCCACCCCACTGCCGGCAACCATGGCCATCACCCGCTCCGCCACTGCGGCTCAAAGGCGGGAGGTGGTAGTCGCGGCCGCCACCCCATCATCGGCCGCCGTGGCCGCCAGCCCACCTTCAACCGCCGGGGTCATCACCCGCTCCGCCATCGCCGCCCAAAGGCGGGAGGCGAAGGTGGAGGCCCGCACATGCGTCAGCGGCCTTGCACGCTACATCGAGTTCTTGCGGGAGGAGGAGGAGCGCCTCGTCGAGCATGCAAAGAGCCTTACCGCCGCCATGGCCGCAGCACACGCCGCCACAGAGGTGAGGAATTAAGAGATCTACGAGGAGAACCACCGCTTCGAGAGGGGTCGTCTAGAGCGGCAGAGGGTGTTCGAGGTGAGCGTCGATGAAGGTGCAGCAGCGGCAGGCACCGTATTGCAGTTGTCCAGCTCGTTGGTAGGCTCCTCCTCCTCTGCCTCTTACTGAGCGCGCTCGGCAGAGGAGAGGCTGCCGGAAGTAGTACAAAGCTAGATGTGGTGGAACAGTACAACGTACTTAAAATTAGCTACTATATATATTTGAACTAGCTACTTCAGTACGTGGTTGGCAATAATTGGGGAAAAGTTTGGTCGGTTCAGCCGTCGAGTTGAACTGTTGTATAAAGAACGACTGCTTAATCTATGAATGAAATCTATGCTTAATTACCGAATTTTAGTTGCAAAAATTAGATAGTGCTAGTGATTTTTAGCTGCATATTTTGAAAAATGGCAGTGTTACAAGGTTGACAAATGGCAATATTACCAGATCAATAAATGTCAATATTTCCAGCTTGACAAATGCAAATCTTACCAAATTGTGTGTACGTGGTTGCACACGGGTCATCCGAAAAAACCGTTTGCATTGAAGGGAGGTACAAATCCTGCTTGCCAGATTTTCTCTTGGCTTAGCACCAAAGTCTTGCTTTGCATCCTGTATTCAATCTGGACCGTTTGCATTGAAGAGATGCACAAATCCCGTGCGGTGAATTTTCCCTTGCCTTACTGGGGAAGACCATATCTCTCACTTTGCATACGGGTGTTCTATCTAAAACATTTGTGATCAAGAGCTGCACAAATCCTGCTTGGCACATTTTCCCTTGGCTTACTGGGGAAGCTGTCGGTTTACATACGGGTGTTTTATCAAAAACGTTTGCGATCAAGGGATGCACAAATCCTGCTCGACACATTTTCCCTTAGCTTCCTGGGGAAGCTGTCGGTTTGCATATGGGTGTTCTATCTAAAATGTTTGCGATGAAGGTTTTATATTTAAAAACCATTGATTTAAAGAAAATCATTTGATAAGTCTGTACATTCAGAGAGAAAAACACAAGTTTGTTCAAACCATATCTATAATTTAGGCACGCTGCAAATTTATATTCATATGATCGAGATACAGTATTAAACCCAACTGGAAGACTAGTGGCAGATGATTCTTCTGCGCCATGGCATTGGTGGAGGTCTGCGGGATGCAATATTAAACTGCGGCTTGGGCGCCATTAATGGAGAGGATGCAGGCAAGGCGGGCGGCCATGGAAGTCAAAGGGCTCACTTCCCAGTGAGCCTCGCGGTGTACAGCTTGCACGCTTTCCGGTGAGCCTGCGCATTGGAGTACAGCTCGCACGCCTCCCGTTCAGTCAAAGCACCTGTCCGCACGGCACCTCCTAGCCATTAAAAGAATGAGGCGTTGCGTCACGTGAATGGTTAATAGAACACACACAATTTAAATTATACAAAACGTTTGGGATGTTAAAGTGGCAGCTATTTTGTTTGAAAATGCCTTTGTTGGATGTTATTCGAGTGCGTCTTCTCTCAAAATGGACACGAAAAATACCACAACATGTAGGGTGCCATTCCATGATAGCATGTCAAGTTTCATGAATTTCAGATGAGTTTTGGATTTACTAGAATTTAAAAACAAAGTATCTCAATGTTTTGCCGCCGATCAACGGTGCCCTGGTGTTTGAAATTCATTTCCATTTCTTGCATGGGATCTAAGCATGCACCCAAGGACACACATTTGATTTTTCAACCCATTTTTCTTCGGTGGAGCATCTGCATGTAGTTGAAATTTGGATTATGCACATAAAATGCCTAGAAAACCCAGTTAATGTATAAAAATGTCATAGCGAACCCCGAAAAATCCTAAAAATTGACGCAATATTCCTGTTGTTCTATATTGACACTAGAAACAAATTGAAAGCAAGAGAGGCAACGAATATCGTTTCGTCCCCAAAGGTGACACATTCCCTACCAAAACCATCAGACTTGTTGTGAGAAGCTCTGGTTTGCGAGAAGCTTATACCCAAACCTGCCCCAAGTGGGACAAAAAATTTACCACAACATGTTGATGCCGCTCAATGATAGCATGCTAAGTTTCATGAATTCCAGACGAGTTTTGGATTTATTAGAATTTAAAAGCAAAGTATCTCAACGTTTGCGGCTGAGCGACGGTGGCAAGGTGCTTGACATTCATTCCCATTTCTTGCATGGGACCTAAGCATGCACCCAAGGACACATATTTGATTTTTCAACCAATTTATATGCACTAGAGCATGTGCATGTAGTTCAAATTTTAATTATGCACATAAAATGCCTAGAAAACCCAGTTAATGTATACAAATGCCCAAAAAAACCCCAAAAAATTCCAAAATTTCACACAACACTCCTGTTGTTCTATGTTGACACTAGAAAAAATTGGAAAGCAAGAAGAGGCAACGGATATCGTTTCGTCCCCAAAGGTGGCACGTTCCCTACCGAAACCACCAGGCTTGTTTGTGAGAAGCTTATACCCAAACCTGCCCTAAATGGGACAATTTTTTTACCACGGCATGTTGATGCCACTCCATGATAGCATGCCAAGTTTCATGAATTTCAGATGAGTTTTGGATTTACTAGAATTTAAAAACCATGTATCTCAATGTTTGCAGCCGAGCGACGATGGCAAGGTGTTCGATATTCATTCCCATTTCTTGCATGAGACTTAAGCATGCAACCAAGGACACATATTTGATATTTCAACCAATTTATATGCACTTGAGCATGTGCCTATAATTCAAATTTGAATTATGCACATAAATGCATAGAAACCTCAGTTAATGTATAAAAATGTCCAAACGAACCCCGAAAAATTCCAAAATTTAACACAACACTCCTGTTGTTCTATGTTGACAGTAGAAAAAATTGAAATCAAGAAGAGCCAATGGATATCGTTTCGTCCAGAAAGGTGAAACGTTCCCTAATGCAACCATGAGGCTTGTTGTGAGAAGCTATGGTTTATGAGAAGCTTATACCCAAACCTGCCCCAAATGGGACAATATTTTTACCATGACATGTTGATGCCGTTCCATGATATCATGTCAAGTTTCATGAATTTCAGACGAGTTTTCGATTTACTAGAATTTTAAAACCATGTATCTCAATGTTAGCGGCCGAGCGACGGTGGAAAGGTGTTTGACATTCATTCCCATTTCTTGCATGAGACCTAAGCTTGCAACCAAGGACACACATTTGATTTTTCAACCGTTTATATGCACTGGAGCATGTGCATGTAGTTCAAATTTGAATTATGCACATAAATGCATAGAAAACTCAGTTAATGTATCAAAATGTCCTAGTGAACCACGAAAAATCCCAAAAAATGACACAACACTCTTGTTGTTTTACGTTGACACTAGAAATTTTTTGAAAGCAAGAGGCAACGGATATCGTTTCATCCACAAAGGTGACAGGTTTCCCTACCGGAACCATGGGGCTTCTTGTGAGAAGCTTATACCATAACCTACCCCAAATGGGACAATATTTTTTACCCCATCATGTTGATGCCATTCCATGATAGCATGCCACGGTTCATGAATTTCAGACGAGTTTTGGATTTACGAGAATTACAAAAGCAAGTATCTCAACGTTTGCCCGAGAGCCATGGTGCCGTGGTGTTTGAAATTCATCCTCATTTCTTGCATGGGACATAAGCATCAACCCATGGGCACATATATGATTTTACAACCCATTTTGGTGCACTGGAGTATGTGCATGTAGTTTAATTTTGAATTGTGCACCTGAAATGCCTAGAAAACCAAGTTAATGTATAAAAATGTCCAAACGAACCTTGAATAATTCTGATTTTTTGACGACACACCTATAGTTGCATGTTCGTTGCAGATAAAAGTTCTAGCAATTCAAACACCCTCCTTTGCCGCTGTGACCCCATTATGTAATTCAAATCAAGACAAAAAATCAAGTAGATCGCACACATTTAATTATCACCAAACGTGTGAGATGCAGCACAAAATGTCTTGGAGCACCGTCGGAGTATAGTACGCATATGGCTTACGCGAGAAGGTGCGTCGGCTACAGTCCACAGCCGGTGTGTTAAGCACACTAGCTCGCTCCTCAAATATCATTTCACTGTTCAATCGTTGCGGGTGAAAGATGGGGACGTGGACCCGCTTCGTGAGGGCAGCTTCGGTGGCCCACTCCGGCGAGAGCGCGGCCGCAACCGCCAGGCGCGTGCTAACAAGGTTCGTGAGCGTGGCCGCAGTCTGCAACCGGGCGGCCAAGACAACCCAAACGGCCATTGTTGCTTCTCAGGTGGCAGCAGCAACATCTGGCTCGGGGATAGCAACTGGAGAGAGCGGCACAACAGTTGTCCATTCCGTAGTGGCGACCTCAGCCCTGATGGATGCCGCCCGCGACCATGTCGAGGCCACCCACGTCCAGCTTGAGGAGGTGACCGCACAAATTAAACGAAGCTTCTCTGACAACGGTCGACAACCCACGGCCGAAGAGTTGGCAATCGTCGAGAGCGTTCAAGCAGCCGTCCGTTCCTCCCCGGCATACCTTGCCACGACGGAGCCCGTCCAAGCCCAGATCACGGCCGCCCACGCCCAGCTCGTGACGGCCTTTTCCAAAGAGATGGCGGACGCGGATGGCGAGATGCTTGCCGAGTATGGTGTGATGGATGCCATGGAGCCCCTTCCCCATGAGATCATCGGGCGCGAGCTGGACATGGAGGAGGCAGCGGAGATCGACGAGCACCAGTCGTAGTAGTACTCTTTGTTTTGTTTAATTAAGAGCACCGATCTTTAATTTGTTAGAGAAATGTTTAGGTCAGCTAGCTCTGTTTAATTGCTGAACTTGCTCGCTTAAGAAGTGTGGGTGTGTTGTAGTCTCCTTTGTGTACCCAAATTATGCAATGACGTCGATGACCATTGTAACCAGGGAAATTCGAACCAAAATTTGCATGTTCAAACTCATCACACAAGGGTTAAGCTATATGAATCGTTTGTGATGTTCACATATCGTACACAGTGCTGAATAAGGGACCGTGTCTGATGACACTCTGCGCGCCAGTTTTTTTGCTACACCGATTCAAAAATTTTGGCTTTCGCGGAAATATCTACCTCCCTGCCCCTCCCCCTTACCAAAAGCCACATTTTCCCTGTTTTCGCCTTCCTTTCCAAGTTGAAACCTTCACTCCTTGCTTGCAGCGCCGCCTCCTCGCCGGTGACCCTCCTTCGCGCTGCCCGGCCTCGTCGATCTAGGCAAGTAATCCACACCCGACCCCATCCTCCTCCTCCTTCCACATCCCACATGCCCCGACCTCAGGCGCGACACCTTCCACCCAAATCACCGACCCCTCCCCCAAATAAGCGCCGCCCTAAGCCATGGTGCACGCAGTAAAGCCAGGAGCTCAAGGAGCATTTGGCAGCGGAGAAGCAAACCGCGGTCGCACGTGCGGATGAGCTCATGATGGCTGCCATTCGTGCCGACCCCTAGATCTTGGAGGAGCACCTCGCCATCGAGGCCACCGTCGACGCCTCGCGCGCCGACGCCGCGACGCGGTTGGCTGGTTTAAACGACAGTTCATGGCGTTTTCTCGAGGCCACCTTCGGTGCCTTCGACAAAGACTACGAGGTGTTTTCTCAGCGTGCCCTGATGACCCACAAGTAAGGGGATCTATCGTAGTCCTTTCGATAAGTAAGAGTGTCGAACCCAACGAGGAACAGAAGGAAATGACAGGTGGTTTTCAGCAAGGTATTCTCTGCAAGCACTGAAACTATCGGTAATAGATAGTTTTGTGATAAGATAATTTGTAACGGGTAACAAGTAAATAAAGTAACTAAGGTGCAGCAAGGTGGCCCAATCCTTATTGTAGCAAAGGATAAGCCTTGACGAACTCTTATATAAAGCAAAGCGCTCCCGAGGACACATGGGAATTGTTGTCAAGTTAGTTTTTTTTCTCGAATACGCACGAGTGTGCGTATCATATATTATAGAAGGAAAGGGTAGAAACCCTCCACACTTGATGTTACACAGTTATGTACAAATGACCCGACGGTCACCCCACCTGCCTATCTCGCTAATGAGGACTACTCGCTACTCTCCCACAATGCAAGGCCAACAAAGAACGCCTCGACTTCCCCTCGCAGTAGTCCTGCCTGCTTCCAAGCCCCGGCCTCGCTTCCTATGCTCTTGAGCACCGCGAGTGTGGATGGCGCCGCTCCATCAAAGACCACCGAATTACGGTGTGTTCAAAACTCCCATAGGACCAAGATGCAATCTGTCCTAGCCAGCTTCCGGTGCTGCCTAATTTCCTCTTGTCTGATGCACCACTCAGGTAGTGACTCTGTCACCGTTGGAGCGCGGTCTGGTCGTCCCAAGGCCAGGCACACCTTGCTCCATACCTCTCTCGCAAAGGCACATCCAATCATGATGTGGGTCATATTCTCGTCGTTAGTTTTCATCATGCTCATATGATTCGCGTTCGTTACTTTGATAATTTGATATGTGGGTGGACCGGTGCTTGGGTGCTGTCCTTCCTTGGACAAGCCACCCACTTATGATTAACCCCTCTCACAAGCATCCTCAACTACGAAAGAAGAATTAAGGTAAACCTAACCATAATATGAAACATATGGATCCAAATCAGCCCCTTACGAAGCAATGCATAAACTAGGGTTTAAGCTTTTGTCACTCTAGCAACCCATCATCTACTTATTACTTCCCAATGCCTTCCCCTAGGCCCAAATAATGGTGAAGTGTCATGTAGTCGACGTTCACATAACACCACTAGAGGAGAGACAACATACATCTCATCAAAATATCAAACGAATACCAAATTCACATGATTACTTATAACAAGACTTCTCCCATGTCCTCAGGAACAAACGTAACTACTCACAAAGCATAATCATAATCAAGATCAGAGGAGTATTAATTATCATTAAGGATATGAAAATATAATCTTCCACCGGATAAACCAACTAGCATCAACTACAAGGAGTAATCAACACTACTAGCAACCCACAGGTACCAATCTGAGGTTTTGGGACCAAGATCGGATACAAGAGATGAACTAGGGTTTGAGAGGAGATGGTGCTGGTGAAGATGTTGATGGAGATTGACTCCCTCTCGTTGAGAGGAACGTTGGTGATGACTATGGCGATGCCCCTCCCGGAGGGATGTTTCCCCGGCAGAACAGCTCCGCCGGAGCCCTAGATTGGTTATGCCCAGGTTCCGCCTCGAGACGGCGGCGCTTCGTCCCAAAATCATCCGCCTTTTTTTAGGGTGAAAGACACCATATAGCAGAAGATGGGCACCGGAGGCCTGCCAGGGGGCCCACAAGGTCGGTGGGCGCGCCCAGGGTGGTAGGGCGCGCCCTCCACCCTATGGCTGGTTGGTGGCCCCCTCTGGTACTTTCTTTGGCCAATATTTTTTTATATATTCCAAAAACATGCTCCGTGAAGTTTCAGGACTTTTGGAGTACTGCTGAATAGGTCTATAATATTTGTTCCTTTTCCTGCCCTGAATTCCAGCTGTCGGCATTCTCCCTCTTCATGTAAACCTTGTAAAATAAGAGATAATACGCATACGTATTGTGATATAATGTGTAATAACAGCCCATAATGCAATAAATACGAATATAAAAGCATGGTGCAAAATGGACGTATCAACTCCCCCAAGCTTAGACCTCGCTTGTCCTCAAGCGAAAGCCGATATCGATAAATATGTCCACATGTTTAGAGATAGAGGTGTCGATAAAATAAAATATGGACATGAGGGCATCATGATCATATTTAGAACAGCAACATATAATGCCATATAATTTCTTATGCCAAAGTAACAATTCATTCACAAAGTAAAGTATGAATCAGAAACTTTATTGAAAACTAACAAACTATGATCTCAGTCACTGAAGCAACTATAATTTATCATAACATTGGAAAGAGTCAATTCAAGAGCTTTTCAGCAAGTCCACATACTCAACTATCATTTAGTCTTTCACAATTGCTAACACTCACGCGATACTTATGGGTTCAAGGCTTCAATCGGACACAGAGAAAGATAGGCCTTATAGTTTCGCCTCCCAACCTATTACCTCAAGGGTAATGTCAATGATAATACTTTATGAAAACCTACATCCGAGTGGATATATATATTCGGATCTCTCCAACATATAGTGCTTGCCAAAGGAAAAAGTATAAAAGGAAAGGTGATGATCACCATGACTCTTGTATAAGGGTAAAAGATAAAAGTAAAAGATAGGCCCTTCAAAGAGGGAAGCAGAGGTTGTCATGCGCTTTTATGGTTGGATGCACAAAATCTTAATGCAAAAGAACATCACTTTATATTGCCGCTTGTGATAAGGACCTTTATTATGCGGTCCGTCGCTTTTATTTCTTCCATATCACAAGTTCGTATAAAGCTTATTTTCTTCACACTAATAGGTCATACATATTTAGAGAGAGCAATTTTTATTGCTTGCACCGATGACAACTTACTTGAAGGATCTTACTCAATCCATAGGTAGGTATGGTGGACTCTCATGGCAAAACTGGGTTTAGGGATGTTTGGAAGCACAAGTAGTATCTCTACTTGTTGCAAAGAATTTGGCTAGCATGAGAGGGAAAGGCAAGCTCAACATGTTGGATGATCCATGACAATATAACTTCTATTCGGATATAAGAAAACATAACCTTATGTTGTCTTCCTTGTCCAACATAAACCTTTTAGCATGTCATATTTAAATGAGTGCTCACAATTACAAAAGATGTCCAAGATAGTATATTTATATGTGAAGCCTCTCTTTCTTTATTACTTCCTATTAATTGCAACAATGACCAAAACTAAGTTTGTCAACTCTCAACAACTTCTATTCATCATACTCTTTATATGTGAAGTCATTACTCTCCATAAGATCAATATATGATCCTTTTTATTTATTTCTTTTTATTTAATTCCCTCAAGATCATAGCAAGAAAGCAAAGCCCTTATCTCAAAACTACTCTTTATTATATATCTCACGGACTCGATTACATAGATAGAGCATAAAGCAAAACTCAAAGCTAGATCATACTAAAACTTTATTCTACTAGATCAAGATATAAACAAAAGGATCGAACTAAGAAAGACGATAAAGATAAAGATGTGATGGTCATACGATACCGGGGCACCTCCCCAAGCTTGGTAGTTGCCAAGGGGAGTGCCCATACCCATGTGTTTATGTCTCTTTCTTCGGAGGTGGTGATGTGATATTCTTGGCGATGATGCCCCTTAGGAAATGATTCTCTTCCCCGAGCTTATTAATTTGCTGCTTAAGATCCACTACTTCCTTGCGAAGTTTACCCGTGACGGCTAGAGCTCCATCCACCCATGGATGTTTCCTTGCCGCGGGAGAAAAAGCAACACTCTTTTTCATATTTTCATGAGAGAGAAATCTAGCATTGGGAGGAATAACCGTATTTGGTATTGCTGAGCTCTGAAGTTCCTCCAGCATGAATGTGGTTTGAATATGAGAGGTAACTTCTTGATCCTCCTCCATGGCATCCACTCTTTTCAAGTCAGCCTCCATCTCTTCCTCCGTTGCTGGCCCAAAGTGGTTAGCATCACTGTATGCTCTTGGGCCTGGTGCCGGGTGAGATACCCGACTCTCCCTGACCGACTCTTGCAAAGAAATCTTGCTCCAAATCTGCTGCAGAAGCAACTCAAAACGAAAACAGAGGATCTTGTTGTGGTACTGTGGTCAAAACATTCGGGAGATTATATAATGCATTTTACCGACCAAAAGTATTCTGCAAGAAACGGAGTCCGAAGGGCGCACGAGGTGGCCACAAGGTCTGGGGGCGCGCCCAGGGGGTAGGGCGTGCCCTCCACCCTTTTGGTGGCCTCGTGTCTCTCTCGGACTACTATTAATTTTCCTAATTTTTAAATATTCCAAAACAGAGAAAATTTATCATTGGAAACATTTTGGAGTCGGTTTACTTACCGTACCACATACCTATTCCTTTTCGGAGTCTGAAACATTCTGGAAAGTGTCCCTTATGTACTCCTCCGGGGTTACGGTATCAATTATATTGGTCTCAACATTTATGGGAGTACCTGAGATATAATGTTTGAGTCTTTGACCGTTTACCACCTTCGGATTTTTGCCTTCGGCATTGTTAATTTTTATGGCACGGGAACGATAGACTTCCTCCATGATGTAAGGGCCTTCCCATTTAGAGAGAAGCTTTCCTGCAAAAAATCTTAAACGAGAGTTGTATAGAAAAACATGGTCACCTACATTAAACTCACACTTTTGTATCCTTCTGTCATGCCATCTTTTAACTTTTCCTTTAAACAACTTGGCATTCTCATAGGCTTGGGTTCTCCATTCATCAAGTGAGCTAATGTCGAATACCTCTTCTCACGGCAAGTTTGAAATCATAATTGAGCTCTTTAATAGCCCAACATGCCTTATGTTCTAGCTCAAGAGGTAAGTGACATGCCTTTCCATAAACCATTTTATACGGAGACATACCCATAGGATTCTTATAAGCAGTTTTGTCTTGGAATAGTCATGGTAGATGCCCTTGTGAAAGGACTTAGTCGTGGAGCCATCTCAACTAGGAAGCTTAAAGGGGTTAAAGCGGGACAAAGGACATGAGGGTTATACTGGTTCGGCCCCTTACGATGAAGGTAAAAGCCTACTCCAGTTGAGGTGGAATTACTAGGGTTTCGATGACCAGGGAGCGAATCCGCTATGCCTGGCTATCGATTTGATGTTACTTGCCTTAAGCCGCCGGCGGGTCATCCCCTTATATACACGGGTTGACGCCCCGTGGCCTACAGAGTCCCGGCCGGCTTATAAACAGTATCCGGCTTGGTGACTAGTTAATCTTGCCTTACAACACAAGTCATGCCATCACGACGGTTTATCACTACGGGCCTTAAGTCGCCTACGGGCTTTAAACCCTTTATTGAACCGCCATCTTCAAGCTTGATATTGGGCTTCATATAATGAATTGATAGCATAACCCGGCCCCTCCTGGGCGGGTTACACCAGTAGTTATATCCCCAACATTAGGCCCCAGATTGATTTGAACCGGTTCATGTCAATCTTCAATACTTTAGGAAAAAACCTTCTAGCTTCTGTCTGTGCAAAAGTTATAACCCGCCATGACGTCATCTTCCATTAAATTCATTTTTATTCTGTCATATCTCAAAGGATCTTTATCTTAATGACCATCCCGGAAATCGAGGCGTCACTGTAGTTGGATAATCATGTTTTCGGCCTCCTCGTTTTTCGTGCCCACTTATCAGTCTTCCCTTATAAATACGCACGGCCTTTAGGTCTTTCTTCATTCTCCCCCTTTCTGTCGTCTTCTTCCTCTTGTGACTCCGCTGCTGCTCGAGCTCCGCCGCCGCCGCCGCAGCAGAGCACCTCATCTTCGTCTATCTCGGCCGCTGCATCAACCTGAATCGACCAGAGAACGGCGGTGATCCTCCGTAGTAGATCTACAGCTGTAAGTCTTCACCTTCCCACACTTCAGATCTGCATTTAGGGTTTTCAAGTTCTTCCGTGTTCTTCATTGTTCAACACAGTTTCTTCGTAGCTCCTCCACCGCGGCTTTATTTGATCCAAAAGTAGTATGGAACTCATGCGGTAGTTGCTTCACATCCATTTTCAATACTAGCAGATCCCTTTTGCTTGTAACAAGACCTCATTAGAGCTCACGAACTCATCTGTACTAGTTTTTAGGTCTAGAATATTTTCTTTTCTGAACCACCGTTTGATCCAAAATAGCAGCTGCAACCTGTGAAACCTGTTTGTGCGATACTTAGGCAAAAACCTGTATCCGTTAGCCATGGCGACTCTTATCGCCGGCTTAAAGAGGCAATGCTCAATGAATAATCCTGACGCCCAGGGTAGATTTAAATAATTTAATTGCTACTGTTTCCCATGGCGGTTTAAACAATCTGACACAATTAGCCATATATCATTAGACCCCTTCGTAAGCCGCCATCTTGAATATGAATTGAAATATTTTCTCCGGCTTAAATTTGAACCGGAAATTTTTATTTTGTCATAGGCTTCCATCCTTCATAATGCCGCCCAAGGCTCCCAAAGCACCCATCACATGCAACTGGGTTAAATCCACCGTCACCGATAGCATCTTAGACGGTTTTGTGAAGACTGGTCATCTGCCGAAGAAAGAGATCTTGTCTTATCGTGCTCCTGACCCGTCAGAAGAAAAACCTCAACCCAAGGATGGGGAAGTTGTCATTTTTACTGATCACATGAACCGGGGCTTTGCTCCACCCGGCTAAATTTTTTCCAGAGACGTCTTGCACTTTTTTGACCTGCGGCCTCAAGACATCGGACCCAATTCCGTGTCAAACATCTGCAACTTCCAAGTATTATGTGAGGTGTACCTTGGAGAAGAACCCAACATACTACTCTTTAGAGAGTTATTTTATCTGAACCGTCAAAACGAATGTGCCCACGGGCCCAGCTTGGAGCTTGGCGGAATCTCAATTCAGCGACATAGAGATTGTCTCTTCCCTTATGCCGAGCCGCCGAGTCACCCTAAAGATTGGAACCAGACGTGGTTCTACTGTTAAGACACTTCTCTGGCTAATGAGAACCCTTTGCCCGGCTTTCGCGCCCTGCGCCTGGAGTCAACTCATCCCTTACCAGATAAATTATCTCCGGCTGAACAACAGACACTTGCCCCCACCATAAACAAGATCAAAGCTCTTCTAGGGAATGGCCTAAACGGCATTGACTTGGCCGGGTTTGGATTTCCTGGCGGGTGATTCCTTTGAGCCGCCGCCCCGGCTTGATGTGCGAGTATACAGGCCAGAAAAATGATCCTCTACGGCACAGTCCTGACGACTTACCTGAAGATGTCATTGACGACATGACCAAGTCTCTTCTGAACGAGAGCCTGGAAGATTGCGGGAAAGCGGGCTTAAGTCCTTTCTGCAAGGCTAACCCGGCTCCAGCGGTAAACCATTAACTTGAGCATCTTACTTTCCACTTCGATGATTTCATCTTTGCTCAAAAACTCTTGCTATATTTTACAGGCTGGTGATAAATTCTGGAAGGTCAAGTATGACCATGAGGCTGCAAAGAAGGCCAGAAAGGCCAAGAAAGCCGCCAGGAAAGCCGCTGCCCGTAAGAAGGGAAACAAACCTAGCGCCTCGGATATGTTTCATCTGGAAGATACCTCCGAGTCAGAGGTAACTCTTGACTCTTTAGGCTCCTTCTTTAACCATCTTATTGACACTGATTATCAGCAGGAGGATACGGGAGCAAGTCATGTAGTAACTGAAGAGGTAACTATAATTTCCTCCGACTCCGAGCCTTTGACGAGACAGAAAGTCCGAAGGGTAACCCGGAAAGTAAGATTTTCACATCCTTTAGCTTATCAAGATCCTCAATTTCTTTTGAAGCGACAGATTCACGAGAGTCGGAGGCATACCCGGACCAGTAAAGATGCAGACCTTTCCTCCGGCTTACCCGATGTAACCAGAAAACGCCGGACTGAGGTTATCTCTGATTTATACTCTTTGTATCCTTTGGCGGGTTTCACTCGTCAACCACTCAATTCTTCTGACTCAAACTATCAGGGAACCTCACCTTCCTCCGGCGAATCAATGCAGTCCAGCATGCCGGCTTTCAAAACCGCTCCAGGGTAATGATAATCTGTTTATCTTGTGCTTATCTTACTCATGTTTTTGTACTAACCCTTTAACTTTCAGTGTACAAGTAAAGCCCAGCAAGAGGACAAAGAGAAGTAAGCCGGCCGAAGAGCCAGTCTTTGCTGAACCGGAGCTCAGGGCGGCTGCTCCTGATACTTCCGCTCATGAGCCACCGCCTGAACCAGCCCATGACACTCCAACTCTCACCACTGATCCGCTCGTCGAACAAGCCATGGAAGGTTCTGGAAATCCGGAAAACCCTAGCCCGGCCAAGGCGGATGACCCGGACGTCGAAATCATCCGGACTGACTTCGTTCAACCGGGGAGACCCACCGCGCTGGCCAAGTGCTCCGCCAAAGAAGAACTTCTGGAACGTCGCAAAACCCGGCTGGATGTCACTGATTATGCTCATCTGAGTATTGGAGAAATCGTCTCTGGTTATGTAAACCAAGTGCACAATAGCCGGGATCTGGAAGTTGATATGGTGAAACAAATACACCAAAAATCTGAGGTATGACTCTTGTTGCTTGTTCCTTAGTTATCCTTACTAGGCCAGTCCCCAAGTCTATTACTTATGATGAAATATGTTATAGACTTGTCACCAGCTTAATAATCACTGTAAGAAAACCGGCTTATCCGGTAGCACCCAAGGGCCGGCTTATACATCATATTTGCACCGGTCTTCACCGTATTTTAACCAAGTACTTGAACAGCAATATGCATTAGCCCCCAAGTGCCAAGTATCTTTGCTTGCAAAATGCTTGGGACTTTATTTCCATAAACCGCCACTGTAATTAGAGCTCTTTAGCATACATTAGCCCCCAAGTGCCAAGTATCTTTGCTTGCAAAGTGCTTGGGACTTAATGTTGCATTATGATAATCCTAACCGTAACCCGGAATTTATATATGCCGCCATTAAGCAATTTGAATCGGAGATCTCCAACTTGAAGAATCGCCTGAAAACTCAAGAAAGTGAAACCCAAAAGGCGAATTCCAAGTTTGAAGTCAGTATATCCGCACAAGAGAAATTGAAAAAGAAGTTTGAGGCAGAAAGAAAGGCCTGGGCGTATGAAAAGACCGCTTTACTCAACCGGGCTGAACAAGCGGAGGCCACTCTTGCAGAAACAACCGCCGAGCTATCCGGCTTAAAACGCCATATATCTCAGATGGTCTCAGCAATTTTTGGTAAGTTATTCTGTAAGTGTTAGCTGGCTTGAATCTTTTTCAACAAACATCTCAATTATCCTCAGCTCACCTGACCTTGTAATGCAGGCTCCAGGAGTGCCAATCTCAACCAGAACATGCTGACAAAACTGAAGGCCGTTTATACCCTGGTGGAACAACTCTACACCGGGTCACAACGTGCCTTAGCCGTCGTGGCTTTGTCAAATGAAGTTCCCACTCATCTGGCGGATGTGCTAAGGCGGCTTGCCGTGCTACCTCAACGATTCTAGGAATTGAGACGAGCTTCTGCGAGAGCCGGAGCCATAGCTGCTTTAAGCCGGGCCAAGGCGTGGCTACCGGAGCTAGACCCGGCCGACATCGCCCTTGGGTATCCCAGTTTGAAGGAGGACGGCATCCCATTTGACTAGAAGGATTTCGCCGCTTGCGTGAAGGACGTACGTCCTGTGGCCACTCTAATCGGTAATGATATGGATCTTACCAAATACCAACCAGGTTATGACGCCGATAATCAGAGAATTCCGACACCACATTATGAGGCAATAAGTCCGATCCTCCCCCTCGTAAGCATACTTTCGCCCCTGAAGTTGATCTGGCCGGGTTAATTGATGATGAAGCTGAATTCAAAGCCTTGAGTGGCATTGACTGGAAATCATCAACTTTCCAGGACAGGGAAACAGCCGGAGGAGTGGAAAGGGATGAACCGGAAGCGTCAGCCCAACAACACCTTTGATCCCTCAGGCGGCTCATATTTATGTCTTGATAAAAAACAATGCTTCACTATTTGGACTCGGGGAGTCATGTAATAGAGTAGGAAAACACTTATTTTTGTCGTGCCATCGCGCACTTGTGTGGCGCTCAACACTGTTTAAGCCGCCATCTTATATTCCCCTGTTTTATGCTGATCCTCTTCTTTCCTTATGTTTAAAGGGCTGCCTTTAACTGTCCTGCATAGAGAACAAATTACAAGTTCCTTGGCGGCTTACCGCATGGAGGGTCATATATTTTACATATAACCCGGAGTATGAATCAAAATCATAAAAAAAACGGTTCTCAATTATATCTTTGAGACAACCATAACAGCATACCTGTGACCCTTCGATTACACTTCCGGTTTATGTGACCCGAACAATGAGGGTGAGAACCCAACTCTGTAATACGATGTTTATTATATGTGATCATCTTTATTGATCAAGGTTAAGCCAGTGGAATAGGAACCACCCTTGAACACTTTAGACATGATCAAAAAGAACTTCACATAAAATCCAAAAAATTGTTTGCAAAAAACGACTTCAAAATTTTTGGAGGCTTCCGATTCGAATACGACCAGAAAACCGTCCCAAAGGGGTTAAGCTAAGATTCGAATACGATCATATAGCCCCCAGTGGCTTTGGTGTTGCCGATCAAGAGGGTACCGACAGCTATGTTCTCTTTGGTTCGAATACGACCTATGTTTGAACAGGAAGCCCCCAAATGACCTTGAGAGTTGTTTAACAACGCTGATTCGAATACGATCCATGTCGGTTCCCAAAGGGGGTTGAGTTATGGTTCAAATATGACCAAGAAACTCCCTAATGAGCTCGGCAGTGTGCCGATCAAAAGGGTATCGACAACTATGTTCTCTTTGGTTCGGATACGACCTATGTTTGAACAGGAAGCCCCCTAGTGATCATAATTTTTAGCGGCTAGATTCGAATACGATCGTAAGCCGGATCAGCCTCCAAGTGATCATGTGATATCATAATGAAAATAACAATGACACATTTACCTTTGAGGGGAAAAAGGACAGAGGTCCTGCTTTATTATTTATCATAATATATACATTGTCACGGAAGTATGTACATTATGAGAGCCGGTGGCTCACGTGTAATAAGGCCGAAGCTGAGCTATATTCCACGGCCAGCAGGTCTCCTCCTCCGACTTACGTGAATCTTTGTGTTCTCGAACATCGATGAGGTAGTATGACCCGTTGTGCAAGTTCTTGCTGACCACAAAGGGCCCTTCCCAAGGTGGGGATAACTTGTGTGCATCTGTTTGATCCTGGATGAGCCGGAGCACCAAGTCACCTTCCTGAAAGGTTCTGGACTTAACCCGGCGGCTGTGTAGC
This sequence comes from Triticum aestivum, assembly GCF_018294505.1. Taxonomy (NCBI): domain Eukaryota; kingdom Viridiplantae; phylum Streptophyta; class Magnoliopsida; order Poales; family Poaceae; genus Triticum; species Triticum aestivum. Next base: position 203,364,437 of record NC_057799.1, read on the forward strand.
GGCGCAGGTCTTGTTGGTAAATCGCCGAGCGAGCTGCTGCTACGTCACACTGTTCGTCCAACAAATCAAGAGCATCCTAACGCGCTTGTTCATTGTCCGCCTCCACGTAAGCCGCCACACGAGGCGAGTCATGACGGATGTCGCTAGGGAGAACCGCCTCGGCTCCGTAAACCATGAAGAAAGGCGTATAACCCGTAGACCTATTAGGAGTAGTATTGATGCTCCATATCACAGAGGGTAACTCCTCCACCCAACAACCCGGCGTCCGCTGCAAAGGGACCAAAAGCCGGGGCTTGATGCCCTTCAAGATTTCCTGATTGGCTCTCTCAGCTTGACCATTGGATTGGGGGTGAGCCACTGATGAAACATCAAGTCAAATATGCTCTCGTTGACAAAATTCTTCCATGGCGCCTTTAGACAGATTGGTACCATTGTCAGTTATAATGCTGTGTGGAAAACCAAAGCGAAATATCACCTTTTTCATGAACTGAACCGCCGTGGCTGCATCACACTTACTAACTGGCTCTGCCTCAACCCACTTTGTGAACTTGTCAACCGCCACCAAGAGGTGGGTCTTCTTATCCTTGGACCTTTTGAAAGGTCCAACCATATCAAGCCCCCAGACTGCAAACGGCCAAGTGATTGGAATCATCCTCAACTCTTGAGCCGGCACGTGAGCACGTCTTGAGAACTTTTGACAACCGTCACATTTACTGACTAAGTCCTCTGCATCAGCATGAGCTGTCAGCCAATAAAAACTGTGACGAAAAGCTTTGGCCACAAGGGATTTTGAACCGGCATGATGGCCACAATCCCCCTCGTGAATCTCTCGTAAAATTTCTTGACCTTCCTCAGGGAAAACACAACGCTGAAAAGCCCCAGTGACACTGCGATGATGCAACTCACCATTGGCAATTATCATTGACTTAGACCGCCGGGTTATTTGTCTGGCCAAAATTTCATCCTCAAGCAATTCTCCCCGGGTCATGTAAGCTAAGTATGGCACTGTCCAATCTGGGATAACATGAAGAGCCGCCACCAACTGTGCTTTTGGGTCTGGAACAGCCAAGTCTTCCTCTATGGGTAACTTGACAGAAGGGTTATGCATAATATCCAAAAAGGTATTAGGCGGCACCGGCTTTCGCTGAGAGCCCAGCCGGCTTAAGGCATCAGCCGCCTCGTTCTTTCTGTGGTCAATGTGCTCTACTTGGTAACCCTGAAAATGTCCGGCAATGGCATCAACTTCACGGCGATAAGCCGCCATGAGGGGGTCCTTTGAATCCCACTTGCCTGATACTTGTTGAGCCACCAAATCTGAGTCGCCAAAGTACCTTACCCGGCTTAAGCTCATCTCCTTAGCCATCGGAAGACCATGGAGCAAGGCCTCGTACTCAGATGCATTGTTAGTACAGGGAAACATCAACCGTAGCACATAACGAAATTTGTCACCTCGAGGGGAAGCTAACACGACTCCAGCCCCCGAGCCCTCCAATTGCCTGGACCCGTCGAAGTGAATAGTCCAGTACGTGTTGTCTGGTTTCTCTTCAGGCATCTGCAGCTCTGTCCAATCATTAATGAAATCTACCAATGCTTGCGATTTGATAGCCGTGCGTGGCACATACTTTAGACCATGAGGCCCAAGTTCAATAGCCCACTTAGCGACTCTTCCTGTGGCTTCTCTGTTTTGGATGATATCTCCTAAAGGAGCAGAACTAACCACAGTGATAGGGTGGCCCTGGAAATATTGCTTAAGCTTCCGGCTTGCCATGAATACCCCATAAACAAGCTTCTGCCAATGTGGATACCGTTGCTTGGACTCAATGAGTACTTCGCTGACGTAGTAAACCGGCCGCTGAACCGGATGTTCCTTACCCGCCTCCTTGCGCTCCACCACTATGGCCACACTGACGGCTCGTGCGTTAGCGGCTACATACAATAATAAGGGTTCCTTATCAACAGGAGCAGTAAGAATTGGCGGTTCAGCTAACTGTCTTTTCAAATCCTCAAAGGCGGCGTTGGCAGCATCACTCCAGACAAAGTCATCTGTTTTCTTCATCATCTGATATAGTGGTATGGCCTTTTCACCCAACCGGCTTATAAATTGACTTAAAGCAGCGATCCGACCCGCCAGACGCTGGACGTCATTTATACACGCCGGCTTAGCCAGAGAGGTGATTGCCTTGATCTTCTCCGGGTTAGCTTCAATGCCTCTATGAGAAACCAGAAAACCCAAGAGCTTGCCTGCAGGAACACCAAAACACACTTGGCCGGGTTAAGCATCATCTTGTAGACCCGGAGATTACCAAAGGTCTCCCTCAGATCGTCTATCAAGGTCTCCTTCTCTCTGGATTTTACCACAATATCATCCACATAGGCATGAACGTTGCGCCCAATCTGATTATGAAGAAAATTCTGTACGCACCGCTGGTAAGTCGCCTGGGCGCTCTTGAGCCCAAAAGGCATAGACACATAACAGAAGGCTCCAAAAGGGGCAATGAACACCGTCTTCTCTTGGTCCTTAGCTGCCATTTTGATCTGATGGTATCCAGAGTAAGCATCCAAAAAAATCAAACGCTCACAACCCGCCGTAGCATTAATAATTTGATCAATACGGGGGAGAGCAAAAGGATCAGCCGGACAAGCCTTGTTTAAACCCGTATAATCCACACACATACGCCAGGTGCCGTTCTTCTTGAGCACGAGCACCGGGTTAACTAGCCATTCTGGATGAAAGACTTCAATGATGAACCAGGCCGCCAAGAGCCGGGCTACTTCCTCACCAATGGCTTTCCGCCTCTCCTCATTAAACCGCCGGAGAAATTGCTTGATTGGCTTAAATTTTGGATCAGTATTAAGAGTGTGCTCAGCGAGTTCTCTCGGTACACCCGGCATGTCAGAAGGTTTCCATGCAAAGATGTCCCGGTTCTCACGGATGAACTCGACGAGCGCGCTTTCCTATTTAGGATCCAGATTGGCACTGATGCTGAACTGCTTAGATGAGTCGCCTGGCACAAAGTCAATAAGCTTAGTCTCATCGCCCGACTTAAATTTCATTACCGGCTCATGCTCCGTGGTCGGCTTTTTCAAAGACGTCATATCTACCGGGTCAACATTATCTTTGTAAAACTTTAATTCCTTTGTTGCACAAACAGATTCAGCGTAAGCAGCGTCACCTTCCTCGCACTCCAAAGCTATCTTTCGGCTGCCATGAACCGTAATGGTCCCATTGTGACCCGGCATCTTGAGCTGCAAATATACATAACACGGCCGTGCCATGAACTTGGCGTAAGCCGGCCGCCCAAATAAAGCATGGTACGGGCTTCTGATTTTGACCACCTCAAAAGTCAGTTTTTCCGCCCTGTAGTTGTACTCATCTCCAAAGGCTACTTCCAGATTGATCTTACCAACTGGATATGCTGACTTACCAGGCACCACACCATGGAAAACATTATTGGACTGGTTGAGGCTTTTATCAGTTAATCCCATACGACGGAAGGTCTCATAATAGAGGATGTTGATGCTACTACCTCCGTCCATGAGTACCTTAGTGAATTTATACCCACCAACCTGAGGAGCCACCACCAAGGCCAGGTGACCCGGATTATCAACCCGGGGAGGGTGATCTTCCCTACTCCATACAATCGGCTGCTCAGACCATCACAAGTAACGTGGAACTGCTGGCTCAACAGTGTTCACAGCCCTCTTATGAAGCTTCTGGTCTCGCTTGCACAAACTGGTAGTAAACACATGATACTGTCCACTGTTGAGCTGCTTTGGATGAGTCTGGTATCCCCCCTGCTGCTGCTGATTACCCTGGCCAGATTGCTGGTTAAAACCACCTTGATTACTTTGAGAATTCTGAAAATTGGAATTTGAACCGCCGCCCGGGCCATGAAAGCCGCCGCCACCTGAGCTGCCGCCCTGCCCATTGTTATCGTTGAACATGTTGGAATTCTTGAAAGCTTTCATGATCGCACAGTCTTTCCATAGATGAGTGGCCGGCTTCTCCCTAGAGCCATGCCTTGGACAGGGCTCATTTAACAATTGCTCAAGCGTCGGGCCAGACCCGCCAGACCGGGGAGGCGGTCTCCCCTTACGTCGGTGATTGTTACCCTGCGCGTTGGTGTTGGCCACAAACTCCATACCATCATCAGCCTTACGCTTATTACCTCCTTGACTCGCCGGGTTATGCTGAGGGCCCTTGCTGTTGCCATTCTTCTTTCCATTCCCTGTCTTTTCCTCATCAGAGCGGGATCCTTGGTACTATCAGAGTCGGCGTACTTGACCAGAGCCGCCATCAGCGTACCCATATCGTTGCAATCGCGCTTGAGCCGCCCAAGCTTCATCTTCAGGGGCGCAAAACAACAATTTTGCTCCAACATTAAGACCGCAGAGCCGGCATCCATCTTATCAGACGAGTGTATTATTTCCTTGACCCGGCGTACCCAATGGGTTGTAGACTCGCCTTCTTGCTGCTTGCAGTTAGTCAAATCCACAATTGACATAGATTGCCTACATGTATCTTTGAAGTTTTGGATGAACCGGGCTTTCAGCTCTGCCCATGACCCGATGGAATTAGGTGGCAGTCCCTTCAACCAAGTGCGGGCAGTCCAATCCAACATCATGGTGAAGTATTTGGCCATCGCCGCTTCACTGACCTCCAGCAACTCCATAGCCATCTCGTAGCTTTCAATCCATGCTCCGGGCTGTAAATCAGCCGTGTAACTAGGTACCTTCCTAGGTCCTTTGAAATCTTTGGGCAGACGTTCGTTACGGAGAGCCGGCACCAGACAAGGGACACCTCCGGTCCTCGTAGCTATGCCTGCCTCGATAGAAGCTGTTGGGTGAACCGAAAAAGGCTGGTAAGCTGTCAACTGAGCCGCCTGCTCAGCCTCTTGACGTGCTCTGCCTTGATCTACCACGTTAAAGGCTCCATTATGCGCCGGGCCATGGCCAGCTGGCAAGTCACGGCACCGGACGTTGCTTGAGCCGGCCGCTGAAACCATGTGTCTGCTATAACTTGGGCTCCGGCTTGGACGAGGGGTTGAATGAATCCTGTCCCGGCTATATGAATATGCCTCCTGTTGTGCCAAAGCCGTCTGAAGAAGTTCTCTGACCCTGCGGGTTTCGACCGCCGTTGGAGAATCACCCTCGACTGGGAGAGCCGCCAGTCGCGCCGCTGCAGCGATCATGTTTTCCAATGGATTAGAATAATGACCCGGTGGTATTGGCAGGTATTGAGGTGGGGCAGTATTCACACGGGGAGGCCCCATCACTTGTGGCTGAACCAGCGTTCCCGCCCCGGGTGCCGTGATTTCTAGAGGGTTACTAGGCCCTGCACCGGGCGTGTTGAAGAGGTTTCGAGGGTCATAAACCGGAGGGAGCCAAGATTGAGCCTTCTGATGCCTCCTTCTCATGACCTCATTGGATGCGTTCTGATCCATCGTGAGCCGGAAAGACTGCGCCTGAATCAGCTGAGTCTGGGCGTCCAGAGCCGCCCGTTCTGCAGCCATCCTGATTCCTTCCGCGGCCAGATCTTCCTTGGCTCGTGCTATATCCAGCTTTAACTGTGCCACCTCTGTATCATGTTGAGCTTGATCCGCTGGGACGACCGTGGCGGTTAACAGGGTAGTCATCTTATCCGTGAGATCCATCAGCACCTGAGCCGGTGAGTGCACAGGGCCTCCTGCCCTAGCGGCGGAGTTTTGAACAGGTTGCGTGCCGGCCATGAAGATTCCAACCCGGCTTGGCGGCTCAAAGGGGTCCGGAATACTGTCGCCATCGGAACAGCCCCCGAGCCTGCCGTCTCGAAGTTGATACAACGAGTCCGTCTCACCTGTGGATGATTCACCATCAGAGCAAATGGCCGTCTCATCGCTAGATCTAGATCCTTCAGAGAGTCCTCCGTGGATGCATCCCACGAAAGCACGCTTCAAGGCAGGCAGAGTCCGGGCGGGTCTCGCACGCTGAGCCGTCTCGATGAGGTCGGTGCAGATGTCCGGCTCAGGGCCCGACTCGCCGATCTTGCCAATGAAAACGTGGATTCCGCCGAAGGGGACCCGGTACCCGTACTCAATTGAGCCGGTATCGGGGCCCCAACTTGCGTCGTCGATGTAGAGCTTGCCGCGACGACTCTTGGTCATCCGGCCCACATCGTATCCCTTGAGCCCTTCGAAGCTGCCCTTCAAGAACTCAAATCCGCCGTGCGCTGGCCCCATGGTGGGCGCCAACTGTCGTGGAATAGTCATGGCAGATGCCCTTGTGAAAGGACTTAGTCGTGGAGCCATTGCAACTGGGAAGCTTAAAGGGGTTAAAGCGGGACAAAGGACACGAGGGTTATACTGGTTTGGCCCCTTACGATGAAGGTAAAAGCCTACTCCAGTTGAGGTGGAATTACTAGGGTTCGATGACCAGGGAGCGAATCCGCTATGCCTGGCTACCGATTTGATGTTACTTGCCTTAAGCCGCCGGCGGGTCATCCCCTTATATACACAGGTTGACGCCCCGCGGCATACAGAGTCCCGGCCGGCTTATAAACAGTATCCGGCTCGGTGACTAGTTAATCACTACGGGCCTTAAGTCGCCTATGGGCTTTAAACCCTTTATTGAACCGCCATCTTCAAGCTTGATATTGGGCTTCATATAATGAATTGATATAGTGTAACCCGGCCCCTCCTGGGCGGGTTAATCCAGTAGTTATATCCCCAACAAGTTCTATAAGTCCATAATGCATCATCAAGTTTCTTAGACCAATTCTTTCTAGATCTATTAACAGTCTTTTGCAGAATTAATTTAATTTCTCTATTGCTCAATTCTACTTGAGCACTAGACTGAGGATGATAACGAGATGCAATTCTATGATTAACATCATACTTAGCAAGCATTTTATGGAAAGCACCATGAATAAAATGTGAACCACCATCAATCATTAAATATCTAGGGATTCCAAACCTCGGAAAAATAACTTCTTTAAGCATCTTAATAGAAGTGTTATGATCAACACTACTAGTTGGAATAGCTTCTACCCACTTAGTAACATAATCAACAGCAACTAGAATATGTGTATACCCATTAGAGGAAGGAAAAGGTCCCATATAATCAAAGCTCCAAACATCAAATGGTTCAATAACAAGGGAATAGTTCATAGGCATTTCCTGTCGTCTACTAATATTGCCAATTCACTGGCACTCATCACAAGATAAGACAAACTTACGAGCATCTTTAAAGGGTGTGGGCCAATAGAAACTGGATTGCAATACCTTATGTGCAGTTCTGTCTCCAGCGTGGTGTCCTCCGTAAGACTCAGAGTGGCACTTGCGTAGGATCTGTTCCTGTTCATGCTCAGGTACACAACGTCTAATAACACCATCTACTCCTTCTTTATAAAGGTGTGGATCATCCCAAAAGTAATGTCTTAAATCATAGAAAACCTTTTTCTTTTGCTGGTATGTGAAACTAGGTGGTATAAATTTAGCAACAATATAATTTGCATAGTCAGCATACCATGGAGTACTACGAGAAGCATTTATGGCATTTAATTGTTCATCAGGCAAGCTATCATCAATAGGTAGTGGGTATCATCAAGAACATTTTCTAACCTAGACAAGTTGTCTGCAACGGGGTTCTCAGCTCCCTTTCTATCAATGATATGCAAATCTAATTCTTGTAGCAAGAGAACCCATCTAATAAGTCTAGGTTTAGCATCTTTCTTTTCCATAAGATATTTAATAGCAGCATGATCAGTGTGAACAGTTACTTTGGAATCAACAATGTAAGGTCTAAACTTATCACATGCAAATACAATTGCTAAAAAATCTTTTTTGGTGGTAGCATAATTCCTATGGGCACTGTCTAGAGTTTTACTAGCATACTGAATAACATTTAATTTCTTATCAACTCTTTGTCCTAGAACAACACCAACAACATAATCACTAGCATCGCACATAATTTCAACGGGTAAATTCCAATCAGGTGGCTGAACAATAGGAGAAGAAATCAAGGCTTTCTTAAGTATTTCAAAGGCTTCTACACAATCATCATCAAAAGCAAAAGGAACATCTTTTTGCAAGAGATTACTGAGAGGCCTAGAATTTTTTGAGAAGTCTTTGATAAACCTCCTATAGAAACCAGCATGACCAAGGAAACTTCTTATACCTTTGATATCTTTGAGACACGACATCTTTTCAATAGCATCTACTTTAGGTTCATCAACTTCAATACCTCTTTCCGAATTTTATGCCCCAAGGCAATACCTTCATTAATCATAAAGTGACACTTCTCCCAATTCAATACAAGATTAGTTTCTTCACATCTCTGCAAAACCCGATCAAGGTTGCTTAAGCAATCATCAAAAGAAGTTCCGTAGACGGAGAAATCATCCATGAAAACCTCAACAATCTTTTCACAAAAGTCAGAGAATATAGCAGTCATACATCTTTGAAAGGTAGCAGGTGCATTACATAAACCAAAAGGCATACGTCTATAAGCAAAGGTACCAAAAGGGCAAGTGAAAGTGGTTTTCTCTTGATCATCTTTTGGCACATGTATTTGAGAGGAACCAGAATAACCACCTAGAGAGCAAAAATGTGTATGTTTGGATAATCTTTCTAGCATTTGATCAATAAAAGGTAGAGGGTAATGATATTTTCTAGTAGCCTTATTTAATTTGTGAAAATCAATTACCATTCTATAAGCTGTAACAATTCTTTGAGGAATCAATTCATTCTTATCATTAAGAACAACAGTAATACCTCCCTTCTTAGGGACACAATGAACAGGGCTTACCCATTGACTATCAGCAATAGGATAAATTATACCTGCCTCCAGAAGCTTTAGTATTTCATTTCTTACCACTTCTTTCATCTTAGGATTTAATCATCGTTGATGATCAACAACTGGTTTAGCATCTTTCTCCAACTTAATTTTGTGCTGTCATAGAGTGGGATTAATGCCCTTAAGATCATCCAGAGTATATCCAATAGCAGCACGGTGCTTCTTCAGAGTTTTCAATAATTTCTTTTCTACATGCTCTGAAAGGTTAGCACTAATAATAACAGGATATATCTTCTTTTCATCAAGATACACATATTTCAGAGTATCAGGTAATTGTGTAAGCTCAAACACAGGATCACCCTTAGGTGGAGGAGGATCCCCAAGGATTTCAACAGGAAAATTGTGTTTCAAAATAGGCCCTTGATTAAAGAATACTTCATCTATTTCCCTTCTTTCATTCATAAACATATCATTCTCATGGTCTAGCAAATATTGTTCTAAAGGATCATTAGGAGGCACGACAATAGAAGCAAGACCAATAATTTCATCTTTATTAGGCAATTCTTTATCATGGGGTTGTCTACAGAATTTAGAGAAATTAAAATCATGAGACATATCCCCCAAACCAACAGTAACAATATCTTTTTAGCAGTCTATCTTAGCATTAACGGTATTCAAGAAAGGTCTACCCAATATAATGGGACAAAAATTATCTTGTGGGGAAGCGAGAACAAGAAAATCGGTAGGATATTTTATCTTCCACACAAGACTTCAACATCTCTAACAATCCCAATTGGTGATATAGTATCTCGATTGGCAAGCTTAATAGTAACATCAATATCTTCTATCTCAGCAGGTGCAATATCATTCATAATTTCTTTATATAAGGTATAAGGAATTGCACTCACACTAGCACTCACATCACATAAGCCATGATAACAATGATCTCCTATTTTAACAGAAACAACAGGCATGCCAACAACGGGTCTATGTTTATCTTTAGTATCAAGTTTAGCAATCCTAGCAGCTTCATCACAGAAATAAAAAACATGCCCATCAATATTATCAACCAAGAGATCTTTAACCATAGCAATACTAGGTTCAACTTTAATTTGTTCAGAGGGTTTGGATGTTCTAATGTTACTTTTGTTGACCATAGTTGAAGCTTTAGCATGATCCTTTATTCTAACAGGAAAAGGTGGTTTCTCAATGTAAGAAGTAGGAACAATAGGATCAACATTATAAATAATAGTTCCTTCTTCAACTTTAATAGGTTCTTCTACTTTAACTTCAATGGGAGGATGATATTTAAACCACTTCTCCTTAGGGAGATCAACATGAGTAGCAAAAGATTCACAGAAAGAAGCTACTATCTTAGAGTCAAGTCCATATTTAGTGCTAAAATCACGAAAAGCATTGGTATCCATGAAAGATTTAACACAATCAAACTTAAGGTTTATACCAGACTCTTTACCTTCGTCGAGTTCCCAATCTTCAGAGTTGCGTTTAATTCTTTCCAATAAGTCCCATTTGAATTCAATATCCTTCTTCATATAGGAACCAGTACAAGAAGTATCGAGCATGGATCGATCATTATGAGAAAGCCGAGCATAAATTTTTTGAATAATAATTTCTCTTGAGAGATCTTGATTGGGGCATGAATATAACATTGACTTAAGCCTACCCCAAGGTTGAGCGATACTTTCTCCTTCATGAGGCCAAAAATTATATATAAAATTCCAATCATGATGAACCAGATGCATAGGATAAAACTTCTGATGAAATTCCAATTTCAATCGGTTGTAGTTCCATGATCCAATATCATCCAATAGCCTAGCTATACCATGTCAATGTCTTTCCCTTCAAAGATAAAGGGAAGACCTTCTTCTTGACAACATCCTCGGGCATACCTGCAAGCTTAAATAATCCACAAACTTCATCCACATAGATTAGGTGCATATCAGGATGTAATGTTCCATCTCCTGCATAAGGATTAGCTAGTAGTTTCTCTATCATACCCGAAGGAATTTCATAATAAATATTTTCAGTAGGTGCAGTAGGTTGAGGAGCAACTCTTTGCTCTTCCGGTCGAGGTGAAGATACCCCAAACAAGCCACTCAAAGGATTATTTTCCATAGTAACAAGTGACAGTAAATTTCAGCACACTATATAATTATTCCTTACCAAATTCCACTTACCAAAGGAGCTTCACTCCCCGGCGACGGCGCCAGAAAAGAGTCGAAATGACAAGTGGTTTTCAGCAAGGTATTCTCTGCAAGCACTGAAATTATCGGTAACAGATAGTTTTGTGATAAGATAATTCATAACGGGTAACAAGTAAATAAAGTAACTAAGGTGCAGCAAGGTGGCCCAATCCTTTTTGTAGCAAAGGACAAGCCTGGACGAACTCTTATATAAAGCAAAGCGCTCCCGAGGACACATGGGAATTGTTGTGAAGTTAGTTTTCATCATGCTCATATGATTCGCGTTCGTTACTTTGATAATTTGATATGTGGGTGGATCGGTGCTTGGGTGCTGTCCTTCCTTGGACAAGCCTCCCACTTATGATTAACCCCTCTCGCAAGCATCCGCAACTACGAAAGAAGAATTAAGGTAAACCTAACCATAGCATGAAACATATGGATCCAAATCAGCCCCTTACGAAGCAATACATAAACTAGGGTTTAAGCTTCTGTCACTCTAGCAACCCATTATCTACTTATTACTTCCCAATGCCTTCGCCTAGGCCCAAATAATGGTGAAGTGTCATATAGTCGACGTTCACATAACACCACTAGAGGAGAGACAACATACATCTCATCAAAATATCAAACGAATACCAAATTCACATGATTACTTATAACAAGACTTCTCCCATGTCCTCATGAACAAATGTAACTACGCACAAAGCATACTCATAATCAAGATTAAAGGAGTATTAATTATCATTAAGGATCTGAAAATATAATCTTCCACCGGATAAACCAACTAGCATCAACTACAAGGAGTAATCAACACTACTAGCAACCCACAGGTACCAATCTGAGGTTTTGGGACCAAGATGGGATACAAGAGATGAACTAGGGTTTGGGAGGAGATGGTGCTGGTGAAGATGTTGATGGAGATTGACCCCCTCTCAATGAGAGGAACGTTGGTGATGACGATGGCGATGATTTCCCCCTCCTGGAGGGATGTTTCCCCGGCAGAACAGCTCTGCCGGAGCCCTAGATTGGTTCTGCCCAGGTTCCGCCTCGAGACGGCGGTGCTTTATCCCAAAAGCTTCATCCTTGTTTTTTAGGGTAAAAGACACCATATAGCAGAAGATGGGCACCGGAGGCCTGCCAGGGGGCCCACAAGATCGGGGGGCGTGCCCAGGGGGTAGGGCGCGCCCTCCACCCTTGTGGCTGGCTGGTGACCCCCCTCTGGTACTTTCTTCGCCCAATATTTTTTATATATTCCAAAAACATGCTCCGTGAAGTTTCAGGACTTTTGGAGTTGTGCTGAATAGGTCTCTAATATCTGCTCCTTTTCCAGCCCAAAATTCCAGCTGCCGGCATTCTCCCTCTTAATGTAAACCTTGTAAAATAAGAGAGAATAGGCATAAGTATTATGATATAATGTGTAATAACAGCCCATAATGCAATAGATATCAATATAAAAGCATGATGCAAAATGGGCGTATCATGCCCGTGCTTACCTCAACTCGACAGCCAGCAGGTTGGTGCCCGGAGCGGCTCAGGCAACTCACCACTACGTCGAGGGTACCCATGATGTGGAGGCCTTGCCCTCTTCCATGTCCAAGGAGCCAATCATCATCGATATCTCCAAAGATGAGGAGTAGCTTGTCTTATTAACTCACTATAAGGACCTATGTTTTGTTTGCTAGGTACGCCGGTTAAGCATGCTCGGTTTACCCATTGCATGTGCTGCTCCTGCCTTTCCTTAACAAATTATAGTGAATTGTCTTATCTACTTTTACCATGCAATCTGTTGCTCTAGTCTATATGTTCTATATGTTGTGCAATGTGGTACTCACTTATTAACTATCTGGTTAATTAGTTGTCGTCTTTAGTTAACTGTTTGGCTCAATTCTGCAAATGTTTCAATTCCTCAGGGTGCAATTTTGTATTGTCTTCCATGTGAGAAATAAATCAAACTTATCTTTACAAAATACATGATAAACAAATACAATTGCTTTATTTCCATGTTGTCAAGAATGCTTGGTTTGGTTAACTGTCTGATCTTCTAGTATGTTATATATTGTGCAATTCGGTGCTCAGTTAATGTTTGGTTCATTTGTTGTGGTGTTTAGTTAAATGTTTGGTTCAATTCTGCAATGCGATGTTCAATTGTTGTGGGTGCATTTTGTTATTCTATACCATGTGAGAAATAAATCGAATTTGGCTATACTAAATACATGAGAAACAAATACAATTGCTATATTTCCAAGTTGTTGGGCATGCTTCGTTTGGTTAACTGTCTGATCTTCTATTAGGTGTATGTTATATTGTGCAATGTGGTGCTCCAGTTAATGTTTGGTTCATTTGTTGTGGTGTTTAGTTAACTGCTTGGTTCAATTCTGCAATGTGATGTCGTCGGTAGAATTTTGTATTGTTGTGCATGTGAGGAATAAATCGAATTTGGCTGCACTTAATACATGAGAAACATATACAATTGCTATATTTCCTAGTTCTTAATCATGCTTGGTTTGAATAAATGGATTTTCCATGTGGCTCGAATTAATCTGATGAATCTGCAATGTTCTTATTTTTCATCAACATATTTTACTGATAGCATGCGAACCCTCACTTAACCTGATCACTAACTACCTTATATGTGTTGCACGGAAACAATGGGAAGCACCGAGGTTTACAATCGAGGTTTGCACATGCATGGTCCTTTGTCTAATAGCACATTATTGTGCAATTGCAGGAACCATTCTAATATTTAGGTTTTTAACAATTTGGTCTTGCACATGTAGGTCCTGTTGTCAAAGGTTTTGACCCACTGTTCGACCCTTTTTGCATATGGGGAAATGAGTTGTCCATGAATATTAGTCAAGTCAAGAAACTCAGAAAGATTGTTAGGATAAAGAAATTAGCGACAAAAAACAACAAGATCTTTGTCTGCACAATGAAGAAGACATCAGCTCACTACATGATGGTACTAACTATTATACCTTGCCTTTTTATTCCTTTGCCCCATTTCCAATCTAGAGAAGATATATATGCACATCCTTGTTTTCAGGCCTTTCCAAAGCAGTTCACTAATGATTACCTCTCAAACCACCTGTATGGTCAGGAGGCCAGGAAGGTATTCATACAACACCCATGGTTCAATATTGAAGTGTGCCTGAAGAGGACGAAGGATGGATGGTCAATCATCCACATGCACTGGCCTAAAGTTGCAAAGACCATAATGCAATATTCGCCTTCCGCTTCAGCAGTTTACCAGATGAGATTCATCGGTCTATGTACCGTCTATGATGCTAATTTTGGAAGGTTATAGATGTTCCATGTGAAACTTGGTGCTGGTGGAGTTGTGTAATGAGGTAGCTGAGTGCTGAAGCTATATGATGTTTGTACTCTGATGTATTTCAATATGAAATCCTGCTTCCTTAATACGAAAATGAAATATATTGTGTGCTTAATATGAAATGTCAATTAGAGTAATAAATGGATTATTAATAATAGGACAATTAGCCTGCTAATGCCCGATTAACCTGCTAATTGGGTTTTTATATTGCAAATCGTTATTGAGAAAACACTGTGGGCGATGACCTCAGGCAACGCACACATTTTTTAGGAATAAACCATGTTGGATCAATGAACAATCACACACGACTTCCTCTTGAAAACTGTTTGCGTTAGGCCACCTTGCGCAAACGTTTACCACATAAAAAGTGTGTGTGATGGACAGCCTATGCTACACAGTTTCTTCTAAACACCGTGTGTGATGTATTCAATAACGCAAACGGTAAAATTGTTAATATCGTCTGCAATGGCAACACTATCACAAACGGTTTAATGAGGAAAATTGTGTGTGATGTACCTGCAAAAGGGAACGTTTTCCTTGGAGTGACTGTGTGATGTATATACGAATGGAAACATACTTGTTGGATTGACTGTGTGGGATGTACACACTAACGGAATGTATTCCTTGGATTGACCGTGTGCAATGTGCATACGAACGGAAACGTTTAGCCGGGACTGACTGTGTGGGATGTACTTACGACCGAAAACGATTTGGCCTGTATAAATGTATTTTTTAGCACAACTGTATGTATAATCGTATTTCATCGCTCGCCCGTCGTACACGACCTCATCTTGCCGAGCGTGTGTGCCAAGTGGGCCTATCCCCGACGGTTTCTGGGTCGTGTGGGAAGGACCCCCCTATCGCACACACTCACTCGATGACGGTTCAGAATGCCATCATGGAAAGGGGTTAAAAAACATTTGTATGGCACCTCGTTGCACCAGTGGGTGTTCGGTGAGACCGACGAAGAGGAGGAGGACATCGCCGAGGCCGCGCCTCGCCGCCGCAACCAGGAAGCCGACACGTCTGCGGGCGTCACCGACGGCGAGGAAGAGTAGTGCATGGTAGGGCGCGGCCGTTCGGGTCCCAGGAAGGCCACCGCTCCTCCCCTCCCGTCGACACCAAGCTTGGTGGTCTCAACATCGATGGCCGGTAAGCCCTTGGTGGCGATGTGGAGGCGGACAGTTTCACTTTCCGGGTCTCCGGAGGCAGAGGTTACGGAGGCGAAACTGGAGAGCGTCGAGGAGGAGCTGGAGAAGGCGAAGCTTCAGTTATCGGGGCTCATAGCTGGACAGTGGGAACAGGCGCCCACGACCATTTAGATTAGTTATTAATTATACCTCCAGAGCTGGACTAGCACAGTTTAGTCGATGTAAATGTAATGAAATATGTCATGTTTATATGAAATCCAGTCATGTTTGAACGAATTTCGTCCGGTTAGTTGAAAGTATTAGTTGGATGTATGCAGGCTGCGTTGGATGGCCGCCTCCCGCATCCGTCTACTTCCCCGATCCGTGGACGGATGTAGGAGAAAATTTACAGGTCGCCCTTAAAGATGCCCTCACCAAATTATTGGCTATTCAACTTTGCATCATTTTTATTGCATTTAATCTGGTAGCAAATACGAAATATTAGTCCATGCCTTGCTAAAGAATGTACCGTGCGATGGCAAAAGTCTTGTGAGATAGTGAGATTGAATGACTCAGCCGCCTCGCCCCACACATACCTAGTGTGTCCTGGCATTTTGGGCACTACGGATGAAAATCCTCAGGTTAGACTTAAGAAGAATGCATGCAGTGTGATTGCCGTCGGTATTAAAGCATATCTGGCGAACCCGTATAATGTCGACTCGCAAAATGCATTTACAGTTCGCGGAAAAACGGCTTCGCGGGGTCTGCTTGTCGGCGTTCTGGGAATGGGGGTCCCCAGACTTGCCTGCCTGCGGCCCACGGCGTGGCTCCACTCGCGGCCCAGTACGACCCGTCTTCACCAACAAACACCCAAGACCCTCGCGAGGGGCCAAGCCTCGCAAGGCGTACGACACAAGACCTCCTCGGGAGTGGCCTCATCAGGCTGGCTTGCGAGGGGTGGAGAGATCAAGGCAAGGCGAACCTCGCGAGGTTCCAATGACGCAAGCCATGACGACCAAGACCAGGCGGGCGCCAGCACGCACAGTGTCCTCGCTTCCTCTTTGGTGCTAAGGAGGCAAGCGCAGGTGAGGAGTACCGAGGCATCAGGCAAAGGTTTCCATATCGGTGCAACGAGACCAAGACCAGCCAGACGGCAGGACGGAGGTCACCGTGGAGCCCAAGACGGAGTCACCACTAGAGCCTTTGGAGGTGAAGACCACCTTTAGTTAGGATAGCTTGTACTAGCTGTCCCCTTTCAAATTGGCCGTTGTTGGCTCCCTTCCCGCTCAATATTTAGGAAGACAACCAGGGCCTCTATAAATAGGACTAGCCACCACCGTAGGAGGCAACTGATCTTGGACGGATTCAGATCCTCACCCACACAAGTTCTCCAAGCACAAGAACACCTCGCCTCAGGAGGCTATTCTTCCCCTTGTACTGTTCATCCTCAGCCCAAGAGGCAATCCACCACACCACACTGGAGTAGGGTATTACACCACAATGGTGGCCCAAACCAGTATAAATCTTGTGTTCCTTGTGTTGCGAGTTCGTCGAGGTAGGCTTTGAGATCGCGGCGAGGCTGAGGCTGTGGTTTGGTAGGGGGAAATCTTCGTGCGCACCCCAGTGTTCGAACCTCAAGGGTTTTGCCAGAACCCGAAATCCGACATCTGGCACGCCAGGTAGGGGTGCGCCAAAGCTTTCCTTCCATCGATCCGCGTCCCGTTGCTTCGTCGCCTCCATGGCGGACGCTCGCCGAGCTCGCGCTGAGCGCCGAGCCGCCCTCGCCGTCCGCGTCGTTCAGACGGCTCCCGTCGGCGGGCCTCCCCGTCGTTCTCCGTAGCCTGCCGCCAACGCCGTCACCGGCCCGGCGGGGAACGAGCAGCAAGCGTCCTCGCTACACCCCTCGGCGCAGCGAGACGGCCGCACCGCCACTCAGTCGCTGACCCCGGCCGCCTCGTCGTCTCACGCTCGTCGCGCTCCCACGGACGCGCAGGCCGCGTTGCTCATGGCACACGAGCTCCTGCGCTACCGCCCCGTCGACGACCTCTACGAGGACAGGCTGGACCGCATCGCCGAGCTTGTCAGCGCCGCAGGGGGCTCCCCTGCGCCTCCCCTCTCGCTGCCTCGCCCTCCGCCAGCTGCGGGCGACGTGGCTCATGGAGCGCCACCTCCACCACCTCCGCACCAAGATGGCATCCTGGCGCCAAGGTGCGCGCCCCCCCCGCGCGACCCACTGCGTCGGGCGCCCGCGCACGAAGAAGGAAGCTGCCAAGAAGTTCCTCATCCGCGAGAAAACGCCCCCGCGCTCCCAGCACCACTACGACAAGGCCGTGCGCCGCCTACGGTGGCGGTGCGCGGACACCAAGGGCAGGCTCCGCATCAGCAAAGGATCCCGGTGGCCACCGCGGGCTGCCACGCCTTCACTCCTGAGCTGCGTAGCGTCGCATGGTCGGGCAAGTTCAAGCCAGACCTGCCACCACGCTACGACGGCACCCCCGACCCAGCGGAGTTCCTGCAGCTCTACGATCTGAGCATCGAGGCGACCAACAACGATGAAAAAGTCATGGCGAACTGGTTTCCCATGGCTCTCAAGGATGGTGCCCGCTCATGGCTCCTGAACCTGCCTCCAGGCTCCATCTCCTCCTAGGACGAGATGCGTGACCGCTTCGTTGCCAACTTCCAGGGCACTCACGACCGCCCTTCGGCCGCGGGTGACCTGCGCCATGTCAAGCAGCAGCCAGGAGAGACCCTCCAGAAGTACATCCATCGCTTCAACAACGTTCGGCTCAAGATCCCCAAGGTGACGGACGAGGCCATCATCTCTGCGTTTTCCGATGGCGTCCGCGACGTCAAGATAAAGGAGGAGCTCGCCATTCACGAGGAGCTGTGCACATCCTTGGAGTTGTTCAACCTGGCGACCAAGTGCGCAAGGGCTCAGGAAGGGCGCCTTTCCCTCCTTGAGCTCCCAGCTGCCGACCTGGGGGAGAAGAAGGCCAAGGCCAAGGATGTGAAGCGCAAGGGAGCGGCCATGCTCGCAGCGGAGCCGGACACGAAGCGCGGCCGCGACCAGCCTGAGTCATCCAAGAGCAGCCGGCCGTTCTACGCCTTCCACAACGTTCACAGCCACAACACCAATGACTGTCAAGAGCTCAGGGCCATTCGAGATGGACGAGCGCAACGACCAGGGCTACGGCCGAGGAGGAGGACGTGGCGGAGGATGCTAGGGCGACCGTGGCCCTCGCCGGGAGTGGCGTGACCGGCCTCGGGAGGACCGCTGGCAAGACCAGCCTCGTGAGGGCGCCTGGAGGGATCAACCTCGTGAGGACCGTCCATAGGGTAACGCTGGTCTTCCTTCACTGCCGCCACCACCAAGAAGGAACGACGACCACCATCAAGACGAGGGGGCTGGGGGCTTCCAAGAGCCGAGGGCCATGGCCTGCATCCTGGGTGCAGCTCAAGCCCCAGTCTCTCAGCGAATCTTCAAGCAGTTTGCTCGTGAGGTGAACGCAGTCCTCCCCAGGCTCGAGGCCACACCCCCGCTTAGGTGGTCCAAGTGCGCCATCACCTTCAGTTCTGCAGATCATCTCAAGTGCGCGGCCACCGCTGGCGCTCTCCTGATGCTTTGCTCACCTGTCATCAGCAACGTACAAGTCACCAAGACCCTCATCGACGGCGGCGCAGGGCTCAACGTCCTGTTCGTCGAGATGTTCGACAGCCTTCAAGTGCCCTACGATCAACTTCAGCCTACCAAGCCCTTCTCAGGGGTGACCGATGGTTCCACCATGCCGATAGGGCAGGTCCGCCTCCCTGTCACCTTCGGACAGCGCGGCAACTACCGCACCGAGCTCATCGACTTCGACGTCGCCCACATCCGCCTGCCATACAACGCCATCCTCGGGTACCCGTCCCTGGCCAAGTTCATGACAGTGACGCACCACGGCCACAACGTCCTCAAGATGCCAGGAAGCGGCGGGATCATCTAGTCCCCTGCGAAGAAAGAGATGCGGTGTGCTCCCTCGAGCGCGCCTTCCAAGCAGCGTCAATCAAAGACCCCGACAACAATGCAGCACAGTACCCTCCTGAGGTCGTCCCCAAGAAGAAGAAGCAGCTACTCCGCACAGGCCTCAGGAGAGCGGCGCCGCAAGTGGAGCCTCGTCAGGATCAGCGCCTGCGCCTGGGGCGCCTCCCTCCCTTGCATAGGAAGGCGCGCCCGGCGCCCTCCTCGGGCAGGGCCTGGGGGCTCTCTTCTGGAGGGCCTCAGACCTTGCCAACATCACGAGGGAGGCACTCGGGCACCACGTGGAGGCGTGCTTCGCAACACGTTTCCCTCGGGAGGACACTGGGCAAGGAGCTCCCGGCGCTCAGGAGTTCATTGCCAATACCGCTCAGGAACTGCAGGATGCAAGAGCCATGCGCGGCGACCGCCACTCACCTGGCGCAGCTCCCCATCCAGGCGAGGATGGCAGGTTGCGCGTCTGCGTTGACATCCCAGGGCTCAACAGGGCCGCATCTTAGGAGCTTTTCTGGCCTTCACGCGTGGGCCGCTGCGAGGGCCCGCCTCACAGCTACGTTCGCATGCCTTTTGGCCTGCCGAGCGTGGTGTCCGCCTTCCAGCGCAACATGCGGAGCATCCTGGTGGCTCAGGAGGCCAGGCGCCACGCTGTCCTGGCGGAGATGGAAATGGTCCTCAAAGAACCGCCTGAGCCCCCAGAGCCTCCCGAGGCTCAGGGCCCCGGTGGCTCGTGAGGAGCAACCCCTTCGTCACGCGTCTTCAGCTGCCCCAACATTCCTTCAACAACAGAACCAGGTGACATCTTCTAAGTTTATTTAGCTGGGAGCGCCCCTCGGGCTGCATCATTCCCAGGCCACGTGGGTCCGTCCCAGTGGCATGTATCCCTTTACATCTTTTAGCTTGCTTTGCTGGGGGCGCCCCTCGGGCTGCATCATCCCCAAGCCGCTCGGGTCCAGCCCAGTGGCATGTATCGTTCTTACATTAGCCTGAGCTGGTTTGCTTCTCATGCATAATCTATCTATGGTTATCACCTGCTTGACTGTCACCCACCATGGGAGCCGCGCGCCGGCCGTCTTTCTTCAGGACCCTTCGCGCGAGAAGGTTAGGCACGGCGTCTGTGCTCGGGCCCGTCCCTGCAGCGTCGATAAATCCAACGACTGAGCTCTGTCTGGCGGGCTGGCCCCGTTCACGTCACCTCCTGGGGTCGTTGGTGCTTGGCCTTCTCACGCGATAACCTCAGGAGAGTCGCTTGGCGCAGGTTGTCTAACCATCTCGCAGGACCACCACAGCCACCAAGAATCAAGACCAGGCGCAACCCGCCTTGAGGTAGGGCCTCATGAGTCCCGTGCTGGCTCACGAGTGCCCAAACACACCTCGTCTAGCCCTGCCGTGCAAGCCACGTGTCAGGGCGGGGCTGTACACGCCCCGGGGGCTCTCCGCAGTAGGGAGTCCCCTCCCACGTACCAGTGGAAGTACCATGCTCCGCGCTGGCTGTCGACACTGCCGAGGAGCGGCTATGCCCGTGCAAGTGCGGAAGCGCCATGCTCCGCGCTGGTGATAAACAAATGAGGGCGGCCTCGCGGCCGTATCAACCTCAGGGAGCCCTTGAGCTCAGTGTCTGGCCTCATCGCAACACCTCCCCTCGGGAGAGTCGCGCGAGGGGGCTGGGCACAGGGGCTGCGCTCGGGTCACGCCCAAGCATACGCCACCCAGCCTAGTCCCCCAGACCTGGTCGTCGCGCGCCCCTCCCGAGCCGAGCCTCGGCGAGGGCAAAGGTATGAAGCTCGTTTGAGTGTCAAGGGGGACTCCTGAGCATCGCGACTCAGGAGCCTAATTGGTCACGTAGCCCCTCACTCCTTGGTCTCGTCCTGGTCTCCGGACGACCCAACAACGGTTGAGGTATGCGCGGGGCCGGGCCCTGCCGACATAGAACACTAGACCTACCCTTGCATCTCCTTTCCATAAGCTGTTTGCGCGTCAAGGCGGACTGCTGAGCATCGCGACTCAGGAGCCTAACTGGCCACATAGCCCCTCACTCCTTGCACTCGTCTTGGTGATCCGGACGACCCAACGGCGGTTGAGGTACGCGCGGGGTCGAGCTCTGCCGACGTAGAACGTAAAGCAAATGGGAAGGAAATCGCAAAATCTCAAGCAAATATTACAAGACATATTGTTCTCACAATACCAAACGCAAGTTTAAATGCCTCCACGAGGCATGATGCATGATGCAGGAGTAAAACAGGAAAGCAGCCGCAAGCAAGTCATCCCTGGACGTCGCCGCCGCCCGCAACGGGTGCTCCCTCCTTGGTGGCGTCGCCTTCGCCTAAACCACCGGCCAGACACTAGAAAAAAAAGACACATCCGTGACATTTTGGGCCGAACGAATTTTTTTTCTGTCATACATATGACACTTCTATGACGATAATTGTGACAAAACTCGGTATCATCATAGATGTGGTGGGCTCCTACTTCTATGACAAAAAATCATGACAGAAAATGGGCTTTTCGTCCTGGGCGGGCTGGAGACGCAGCTGCATGACATTCTTTGGGCCGTCCATGACGGAAAAAACCGTTGTAGAAGCGAGGGCGAGGAAAATTTCGGGGAGTTCCCGGTTACGGTGGGAGGTCGGGGGCCGAGCGATGCGCGTTTCTCTCGTACACGTACGCGCGTGTGTGCGAGGCGTTGGCTCTAACTGAACCCGAGCGAGGCGTTGGGCTCTAACTGAACCCGAGCGATTGCACTGCAGGCTACGCGTTACTGAACCCGAGCGATCGATCGATGGCTGTTAACTGAACCCTATCGAGCGATTCCTTCGCTACTGCTGCTAATTGAAGCCGATCGATGCTGCCTCTGGGATGAACAGTGAGCGTTGCGGGGGAGGGGGGGGGTGGTTTGGATGAACAGTGAGCGGTGGCATTGCCTCTGGATGGATAGGACCCCGTGGTGTGGTGGAGGGCTGGATGAACAGTAGACGGTGGAGGGGTGCCCGTGGAGGGGTGGTTGAACAGGACCCCGTGGTGTGGAGGGCTGGATGAACAGTAGACGGTGGAGGGGTGCCCGTGGAGGGGTGGTTGAACAGGACCCCGTGGTGTGGAGGGCTGGATGAACAGTAGACGGTGGAGGGGTGCCCGTGGAGGGGTGGTTGAACAGTAGCCGGTGGAGTAGCGCGCGGTGGAGGCTGGATGAACAGGAGCCCGTGGAGGCTGGAGGAGGTCGACGGTAGCCCATGGAGGCTGGAGGAGGTCGACGGTAGCCCGTGGAGGCTGGAGGAGGTCGACGGTGGAGATGAACAGTATCTCGTGGAGTCCCGTTTTGCGGTACGCCACACCCCTCTCGATGAACAGGACCCCCGTTTCGACCGTAGGAGGTCCGTTTCGTCCGTTTTGTGGTACGCCACACCCCTCCCGATCAACAGGACCCCCGTTTCGACCGTAGGAGGTCCGTTTCGTCCGTTTTGCGGTACGCCACACCCCTCCCGATCAACAGGACCCCTTCGACCGTAGGAGGTCCGTTTCCTCCGTTTTGCGGTATGCCACACCCTCCCGATCAACAGGACCCCATTCCGAACGTAGGAGGTCCGTTTCCTCCGTTGTGCGGTATGCCAGGCCTCGTTTCCATCGCCTGTTCCGTCCAAGCCCTCCCGATGAACACGACCACGCATTCCGTTCCGACCCAGCCGGTTGGCTCCCACGCGTTCCGTTGCCTCCCGATGAACACGACGCATTCCGTTGCCTCCC
The DNA here is from genome assembly GCF_018294505.1 of Triticum aestivum. NCBI lineage: Eukaryota > Viridiplantae > Streptophyta > Magnoliopsida > Poales > Poaceae > Triticum > Triticum aestivum. The sequence goes on from NC_057799.1 coordinate 203,387,624, forward strand.
CATGAACACGACGCATTCCGTTGCCTCCCCATGAACACGACGACGACACTGTTTCTCCGTTCCGACCCAGCCATGTCAACGAGCCCTCGCCATGTGTATGCGCGAGTAGGCGTTCGAGACCCCGCCCGTATGTACACATATGTGGCCGTATTTTCTTTCTTGCACCCTGGCCGTTGTACATACGTGTACATGCTACGTGCGCGCCTCTACTACGACACGTGCGCGCCTCTACATCCACCAGTATATATGTACGTACATGTTCGCGACTAGAATGACAATGCTACGTACGCTTCGACTAGGTGGGTCCCGACTGTCAGGCACTTCCTTGCGTGCAAAGATGTAGCTGGTGGGTCCCAGCAGTCAGGGGGGCGAATCGTTTTTTTTTGCCCGGACGCACTTCCTTGCGTGTGAAGGTGTAGCTGGTGGGTCCCAGCAGTCGGGGGGAAACTTTTTTTCATGAAATACGGTGGCCCGTCCGGTGGGTCCCCGCTGTCAGGTGGAGGAATAATTATTTTGCGCGTAATAAGGAGGAACTTCCTTGCTGCGGCCGTGGACCCAGCTGTCAGCGTCTCCACGCATAGTACTTTTCCGATGGAAGTCGGTCGTTGAACACATTGACCACGCCGCGCCGAGAGCACCACGGCGGTGGACGACGGCGAGGCCTAGGAAGGGGACGACATAGACGCAGGGAAGACTCGGCAGTTGTTTTCCACGCGGAGGGGAGTACGACTGTACGAGGGTTTACTTGTTCGTCTGCCGTCGCCGGAGAATAACAACAGGTGTGGGTGAGTAGAGGGATGGCTAGGCCAGCGATGGGAGTACGGTGGGGCGGTGAGGCCTGCGCGGCAGCACGGCCGGCCGCGGGGAGGAGGGAGCAGGCAGTCCCGCCGGCGCTTGTTTGAGCGGCTGGAGCAGGAAGAGCAGAGATTGAAGAAGCACGACAGCCGTTGGATGGACATCCAACAGTCAGTGCTTGTGCATCAACCTTTTTTTAGGAAAGCCTCAAATATGTGGAAAACAGCATACAACCCATCTGCCATTATTTCTAATAGTTTACAGCCCATTTGCTAATTCTTAAGGTTTTTTTGGAGCCCATATTCTTTTTGTTAGCATTACAACCCATATTGTGGCCACGGTTAAAAAAATATGTGAAATTTTGCATATTTCGGTGCGGTCCGAACTGTTTTTAATCCCGAAATTTCGACTCACATTCAAACTGATTTTAAAAATAAATGTATATCAATATAAAATCCAACAAATTCTCCACGCATAAAAATTAATGTAATTTAAAATCTTGAAATGAAAAAAAGATATTTGAAACTAATTGCTGGTTTGATGTGTTTTAAAAATGTACAACCCATTTCTCATTACTGATGGGCCATTTTCTCGGCCAGCCGAATGAAAGCTCTCCTCGTCTTGAAAGATTTGCAGCCCAACAGGCCTGACAAAGCAACTTACTTGGCAAATCACAAAAAAACTGGGCTGTGGCCATGGACCCAGCTGTCAGCCTCTCCACGTACAGTACGCTTCCGATGGAATTCGTTCCTTGACCACGTTGACCACGCCGCGCGGAGAGCACCACGGCGGTGGACGACGGCGAGGCCTAGGAAGGGGACGACGCGGAGCCGGGGAAGACGCGGCAGCGGAAGCCCGCGCGGAGAGGAGTACGAGGGTTCACTGGTTCGGCTGCGGTGTGAGGCTGCCGTCGCCGCAAGGCCTGGCCAGCGGTGGGAATAGTAGGGGGCGGTGAGGCCTCTGCGGCAGCACAGCTGGCCACGGGAGGCAGGAGCATGCGGCACGACCAGCGCTGCTTTGGGCGGCTGGAGCAAGAAGACCAGAGGTTAAAGAAGCACTACGGCCGTTGGATGGACATCGTAGGTCACTGGAGCTAGAATCGTTCATATTGACTAAGTTGACAAAGCCCTTCGTCCCCGTCAACTTAGTAGGCCCACAACTCAGCCTCCCACCAAGGTGGGTCCCAGCTAGCCGGGGGAGTATTCATTTTTTTGTGCGTAATAAGGAGGCACTTCCGGTGGGTCCGAGCTGACAGCGGGGTTACGTTTTTTTCGCGAAATATGGTGGCCCGTCCGGTGGGTCCCAGCAGTCAGGGGGAAACGGTTTTTTTGTGCAAAATACTGGTGGCCCGTCCGCTGGGTCCCCGCTGTCAGGTGGAGGAATAATTATTTTGCGCGTAATAAGGAGGAACTTCCTTGCGGCCGCCGTGGACCCAACTGTCAGCCTCTCCACGTACAGTACTCTTCCGATGGAAGTCGGTCGTTGACCACGCCGCGCCGAGAGCACCAGGGCGGTGGACGACGGCGAGGCCTAGGAAGGGGACGACGCGGAGCCGGGGAAGACGCAGCAGTGGAAGCCCGCGCGGAGAGGAGTACGAGGGTTCACTGGTTCGGCTGCGGTGTGAGGCTGCCGTCGCCGCAGAATAACAGGGGGTGTGGGTGAGTGGAGGGATGGCCTGGCCAGCGGTGGGAGTAGTATGGGGGCGGGGAGGCCTCCGCGGCAGCACAGCCGGCCATGGTGTTGGGGAACGTAGTAATTTCAAAAAAATTCCTACGCACACGCAAGATCATGGTGATGCATAGCAACGAGAGGGGAGAGTGTTGTCCATGTACCCTCGTAGACCGACAGTGGAAGCGTTATCACAACGCGGTTGATGTAGTCGTACGTCTTCACGATCCGTCCGACCAAGTACCGAACGTATGGCACCTCCGAGTTCTACACACGTTCAGCTCGATGACGTCCCTCGAACTCCGATCCAGCCGAGTGTTGAGGGAGAGTTTGGTCAGCACGACGGCGTGGTGACGATGATGATGTTCCACCGACACAGGGCTTCGCCTAAGCTCCGCAACGGTATTACCGAGGTGTAATATGGTGGAGGGGGCACCGCACACGACTAAGAGATCTCAAGGATCAATTGTTGTCTCTGGGGTGCCCCCTGCCCCCGTATATAAAGGAGCAAGGGAGGAGGAGGCCGGCCCTAGGAGGGGGCGCACCAAGTGTGGAGTCCTACTAGGACTCCCTAGTCCTAGTAGGATTCCACCTCCCATATGGAATAGGGAAAGAGGAAGGGAAAAAGAGAAGGAAGGAAGGGGGCGCCCCCCTTCCCTAGTCCAATTCGGACCAGACCAAGGGGAGGGGTGCGGCCACCCTTGAGGCCCTTTTCCTTCTTTCCCGTATGGCCCAATAAGGCCCAATACGTATTCCCGTAACTCTCCGGTACTCCGAAAAATACCCGAATCACTCGGAACCTTTCCGAAGTCCGAATATAGTCGTCCAATATATCGATCTGTACGTCTCGACCATTTCGAGACTCCTCGTCATGTCCCCGATCTCATCCGGGACTCCGAACTCCTTCGGTACATCAACATACATAAACTCATAATAAAACTGTCATCGTAACTTTAAGCGTGCGAACCCTACGGGTTCGAGAACTATGTAGACATGACCGAGACACGTCTCCGGTCAATAACCAATAGCGGGACCTGGATGCCCATATTGGCTCCCACATATTCTACGAAGATCTTTATCGGTCAGACCGCATAACAACATACGTTGTTCCCTTTGTCACCGGTATGTTACTTGCCCGAGATTTGATTGTCGGTATCTCGATACCTAGTTCAATCTCGTTACCGGCAAGTCTCTTTACTCGTTCCGTAATACATCATCCCGCAACTAACTCATTAGTCACAATGCTTGCAAGGCTTATAGTGATGTGCATTACCGAGTGGGCCCAGAGATACCTCTCCGACAATCGGAGTGACAAATCCTAATCTCGAAATACGCCAACCCAACAAGTACCTTTGGAGACACCTGTAGAGCACCTTTATAATCACCCATTTACGTTGTGACGTTTGGTAGAACACAAAGTGTTCCTCCGGTAAACGGGAGTTGCATAATCTCATAGTCATAGGAACATGTATAAGTCATGAAGAAAGCAATAGCAACATACTAAACGATCGAGTGCTAAGCTAACGGAATGGGTCAAGTCAATCACGTCATTCTCCTAATGAGGTGATCTCGTTAATCAAATGACAACTCATGTCTATGGCTAGGAAACATAACCATCTTTGATTAACGAGCTAGTCAAGTAGAGGCATACTAGTGACACTCTGTTTGTCTATGTATTCACACATGTATTATGTTTCCGGTTAATACAATTCTAGCATGAATAATAAACATTTATCATGATATAAGGAAATAAATAATAACTTTATTATTGCCTCTAGGGCATATTTCCTTCAGTCTCCCACTTGCACTAGAGTCAATAATCTAGTTCACATCGCCATGTGATTTAACATCAATAATTCACATCACCATGTGATTAACACCCATAGTTCACATCTTTATGTGACCAACACTCAAAGGGTTTACTAGAGTCAATAATCTAGTTCACATCATTATGTGATTAACACCCAAAGAGTACTAAGGTGTGATCATGTTTTGATTGTGAGATAATTTTAGTCAACGGGTCTGTCATATTCAGATCCGTAAGTATTTTGCAAATTTCTATGTCTACAATGCTTTGCATGGAGCTACTCTAGCTAATTGCTCCCACTTTCAATATGTATCTAGACCGAGACTTAGAGTCATCTAGATTAGTGTCAAAACTTGCATCGACGTAACCTTTTACGACGAACCTTTTGTCACTTCCATAATCGAGAAACATATCCTTATTCCACTAAGGATAATTTTGACCGCTGTCCAGTGATCTACTCCTAGATCACTATTGTACTCTCTTGCCAAAATCAGTGTAGGGTATACAATAGATCTGGTACACAGCATGGCATACTTTATAGAACCTATGGCCAAGGCATAGGGAATGACTTTCATTCTCTTTCTATCTTCTGCCGTTGTCGGGCTTTGAGTCTTACTCAATTTCACACCTTGTAACACAGGCAAGAACTAATTCTTTGACTGTTCTATTTTGAATTACTTCAAAATCTTGTTAAGGTATGTACTCATTGAAAAAACTTATCAAGCGTCTTGATCTATCTCTATAGATATGGATGCTCAATATGTAAGCAGCTTCACCGAGGTCTTTCTTTGAAAAACTCCTTTCAAACACTCCTTTATGCTTTGTAGAATAATTCTACATTATTTCCGATCAACAATATGTCATTCACATATACTTATCAGAAATGCTGTAGTGCTCCCACTCACTTTCTTGTAAATACAGGCTTCACCGCAAGTCTGTATAAAACTATATCCTTTGATCAACTTATCAAAGTGTATATTTCAACTCCGAGATGCTTGCACCAGTCCATAGATGGATCGCTGGAGCTTGCATATTTTGTTAGCACCTTTAGGATTGACAAAACCTTCTGGTTGCATCATATACAACTCTTCTTTAATAAATCCATTAAGGAATGCAGTTTTGTTTATCCATTTGCCAGATTTCATAAAATGCGACAATTGCTAACATGGATCGGACAGACTTAAGCATCGTTGCGAGTGAGAAAATTTCATCGTAGTCAACACCTTGAACTTTGTCAAAAACCTTTTTCCGACAAGTCTAGCTTTGTAGATAGTAACACTACTATCAGCGTCCGTCTTCCTCTTGAAGATCCATTTATTTTCTATGGCTCGCCGATCATTGGGCAAGTCAACCAAAGTCCATACTTTGTTCTTCATACATGGATCTCATCTCAGATTTCATGGCCTCAAGCCATTTTGCGGAATCTGGGCTCATCATCGCTTCCTCATAGTTCGTAGGTTTGTCATGGTCTAGTAACATAACCTCCAGAACAGGATTACCGTACCACTCTGGTGCGGATCTTACTCTGGTTTACCTACGAGGTTTGGTAGTAACTTGATCTGAAGTTACATGATCATCATCATTAACTTCCTCACTAATTGGTGTAGGAGTCACAGGAACAGATTTCTGTGATGAACTACTTTCCAATAAGGGAGCAGGTACAGTTACCTCATCAAGTTCTACTTTCCTCCCACTCACTTCTTTCAAGAGAAAACTCCTTCTCTAGAAAGGATCCATTCTTAGCAACGAATGTCTTACCTTCGGATCTGTGATAGAAGTTGTACCCAACTGTCTCCTTTGGGTATCCTATGAAGACACATTTCTCCGATTTGGGTTTGAGCTTTATCAGGATGAAACTTTTTCATATGAGCATCGTAACCCCAAACTTTAAGAAACGGCAACTTTGGTTTCTTGCCAAACCACAGTTCATAAGGCGTCGTCTCAACGGATTTTGATGGTGCCCTATTTAACGTGAATGCAGCTGTCTCTAATGCATAACCCCAAAAACGATAGTGGTAGATCAGTAAGAGACATCATATATCGCACCAAATCTAATAAAGTACGGTTACGATGTTCGGACACACCATTACACCGTGGTGTTCCAGGTGGCGTGAGTAGTGAAACTATTTCACATTGTTTTAACTGAAGGCCAAACTCGTAACTCAAATACTCTTCTCCACGATCAAATCATAGAAACTTTATTTTCTTGTTACGATGATTTTCCGCTTCACTCTGAAATTATATGAACTTTTCAAATGTTTCAGACTTCTGTTTCATTAAGTAGATATACCCATATCTGCTCAAATCATCTGTGAAGGTCAGAAAATAATGATACCCGCTACGAGCCTCAATATTCATCGGACCACATACATCTGTATGTATGATTTCCAACAAATCTGTTGCTCTCTCCATAGTTCCGGAGAACGGTGTTTTAGTCATCTTGCCCATGAGGCACGGTTCGCAAGCATCAAGTGATTCATAATCAAGTGATTCCAAAATCCCATCAGTATGGAGTTTCTTCATGCGCTTTTCACCAATATGACCTAAACGGCAGTGCCACAAATAAGTTACACTATCATTATTAACTTTGCATCTTTTGGCTTCATTATTATGAATATGTGTATCACTACGATCGAGATCCAACAAACCATTTTCGTTGGTGTGTATGACCATAGAAGGTTTTATTCATGTAAACAGAACAACAATTGTTCTCTAACTTAAATGAATAACCGTATTGCAATAAACATGATCAAATCATATTCATGCTCAACGCAAACACCAAATAACACTTATTTAGTTTCAACACTAATCCCGAAAGTATAGGGAGTGTGCGATGATGATCATATCAATCTTGGAACTACTTCCAACACACATCGTCACCTCGCCTTTTACTAGTCTTTGTTTATTCTGCAACTACCGTTTTCGAGTTACTACTCTTTAGCAACTGAACCAGTATCAAATACTGAGGGGTTGCTATGAACACTAGTAAGTACACATCAATAACATGTATATCCAATATACCTTTGTTCACTTTGCCATCCTTCTTATCCACCAAATACTTGGGGTAGTTCCGCTTCCAGTGACCAGTCCCTTTGCAGTAGAAGCACTTAGTCTCAGGCTTAAGTATAGACTTGGGCTTCTTCACTTGAGTAGCAACTTGCTTGCCGTTCTTTTTAAAGTTCCCCTTCTTCCCTTTGCCCTTTTCTTGAAACTAGTGGTCTCGTCAACCATCAACACTTATGTTTTTCTTGATTTCTACCTTCGTCGATTTTAGCATCACGAAGAGCTCGGGAATTACTTTCGTCATCCCTTGCATACTATAGTTCATCATGAAGTTCTACTAACTTGGTTATGGTGACTAGAGAATTCTGTCAATCACTATATTATCTGGAAGATTAACTCCCACTTGATTCAAGCGATTGTAGTACCCAGACAATCTGAGCACATGCTCACTAGTTGAGCGATTCTCCTCCATCTTTTAGCTATAGAACTTGTTGGAGACTTCATATCTCTCAACTCGGGTATTTGCTTGAAATATTAACTTCAACTCCTGGAACATCTCATATGGTCCATGACGTTCAAAACGTCTTTGAAGTCCCGATTCTAAGCCATTAAGCATGGTGCACTAAACTATCAAGTAGTCATCATATTGAGCTAGCCAAACGTTCATAACGTCTGCATCTGCTCCTGCAATAGGTCTGTCACCTAGCGGTGCATCAAGGACATAATTCTTCTGTGCAGCAATGAGGATAATCCTCAGATCACGGATCCAATCGGCATCTTTGCTACTAACATCTTTCAACATAATTTTTCTCTAGGAACATATCAAAAATAAACACAGGGAAGCAACAACGCGAGCTATTGATCTACAACATAATTTGCAAAATACTATCAGGACTAAATTCATGATAAATTTAAGTTCAATTAATCATATTACTTAAGAACTCCCACTTAGATAGACATCCCTCTAATCATCTAAGTGATTACGTGATCCAAAGCAACTAAACCATGTCCGATTAACACGTGAGATGGAGTAGATTCAATGGTGAACATCACTATGTTGATCATATCTACTATATGATTCACGCTCGACCTTTCGGTCTCTGTGTTCCGAGGCCATATCTGTATATGCTAGGCTCGTCAAGTTTAACCTGAGTATTCCGCGTGTGCAACTGTTTTACACCCGTTGTGTTTGAACGTAGAGCCTATCACACCCGATTAACACGTGGTGTCTCAGCACGAAGAACTTTTGCAACGGTGCATACTCAGGGAGAACACTTTTGTCTTGAAATTTTAGTGAGAGATCATCTTATAATGCTATCGTCAATCAAAGCAAGATAAGATGCATAAAGGATTAACATCACATGCAATCAATATAAGTGATATGATATGGCCATCATCATCTTTTTCTTGTGATCTCCATCTCCGAAGCACCGTGCTCGTGATCTCCATCTTCGAAGCACCGTCATGATCACCATCGTCACCGGCTCGACACCTTGATCTCCATCGTAGTATCGTTGTCGTCTTGCCAACTAATTGCTTTTACGACTATCGCTACCGCTTAGTGATAAAGTAAAACTATTACATGGCGATTGCATCTCATACAATAAAGCGACAACCATATGGCTCCTGCCAGTTGCCGATAACTCGGTTACAAAACATGATCATCTCATACAACACATTATATCACATCATGTCTTGACCATATCACATCACAACATGCCCTGCAAAAACAAGTTAGACGTCCTCTACTTTGTTGTTGCATGTTTTACGTGGCTGCTACGGGCTTTAGCAAGAACCGTTCTTACCTACGCATCAAAACCACAACGATAGTTTGTCAAGTTGGTGCTGTTTTAACCTTCGCAAGGACCGGGCATAGCCACACTCGGTTCAACTAAAGTGAGAGAGACAGACACCCGCCAGTCACCTTTAAGCAATGAGTGCTCCGAACGGTGAAACCAGTCTCGCGTAAGCGTACGCGTAATGTCGGTCCGAGCCGCTTCATCTCACAATACCGCTGAACCAAAGTATGACATGCTGGTAAGCAGTATGACTTATATCGCCCACAACTCACTTGTGTTCTACTCGTGCATAGCATCAACGCATAAAACGTAGTAATTTCAAAAAAATTCCTACGCACACGCAAGATCATGGTGATGCATAGCAACGAGAGGGGAGAGTGTTGTCCACGTACCCTCATAGACCGACAGCGGAAGCGTTATCACAACGCGGTTGATGTAGTCGTACGTCTTCACGATCCGACCGATCAAGTACCGAACGTACGGCACCTCCGAGTTCTACACACGTTCAGCTCGATGACGTCCCTCGAACTCCGATCCAGCCGAGTGTTGAGGGAGAGTTTCGTCAGCACGACGGCGTGGTGACGATGATGATGTTCCACCGACGCAGGGCTTCGCCTAAGCTCCACAACGGTATTATCGAGGTGTAATATGGTGGGGGGGGGCACCGCACACGGCTAAGAGATCTCAAGGATCAATTGTTGTCTCTGGGGTGCCCCCCTGCCCCCGTATATAAAGGAGCAAGGGAGGAGGAGGCCGGCCCTAGGAGGGGGCGCACCAAGTGTGGAATCCTACTAGGACTCCCTAGTCCTAGTAGGATTCCACCTCCCATATGGAATAGGGAAAGAGGAAGGGAAAAAGAGAAGGAAGGAAGGGAGCGCCCCCCTTCCCTAGTCCAATTCGGACCAGACCAAGGGGAGGGGTGCGGCCACCCTTGAGGCCCTTTTCCTTCTTTCCCGTATGGCCCAATAAGGCCCAATACGTATTCCCGTAACTCTCCAGTACTCCGAAAAATACCCGAATCACTCGGAACCTTTCCGAAGTCCGAATATAGTCGTCCAATATATCGATCTGTACGTCTCGACCATTTCGAGACTCCTCGTCATGTCCCCGATCTCATCCGGGACTCCGAACTCCTTCGGTACATCAACATACATAAACTCATAATAAAACTGTCATCGTAACTTTAAGCGTGCGAACCCTACGGGTTCGAGAACTATGTAGACATGACCGAGACACGTCTCCGGTCAATAACCAATAGCGGGACCTGGATGCCCATATTGGCTCCCACATATTCTACGAAGATCTTTATCGGTCAGACCGCATAACAACATACGTTGTTCCCTTTGTCACCGGTATGTTACTTGCCCGAGATTTGATCGTCGGTATCTCGATACCTAGTTCAATCTCGTTACCGGCAAGTCTCTTTACTCGTTCCGTAATACATCATCCCACAACTAACTCATTAGTCACAATGCTTGCAAGGCTTATAGTGATGTGCACTACCGAGTGGGCCCAGAGATACCTCTCCGACAATCGGAGTGACAAATCCTAATCTCGAAATACGCCAACCCAACAAGTACCTTTGGAGACACCTGTAGAGCACCTTTATAATCACCCATTTACGTTGTGACGTTTGGTAGCACACAAAGTGTTCCTCCGGTAAACGGGAGTTGCATAATCTCATAGTCATAGGAACATGTATAAGTCATGAAGAAAGCAATAGCAACATACTAAACGATCGAGTGCTAAGCTAACGGAATGGGTCAAGTCAATCACGTCATTCTCCTAATGAGGTGATCTCGTTAATCAAATGACAACTCATGTCTATGGCTAGGAAACATAACCATCTTTGATTAACGAGCTAGTCAAGTAGAGGCATACTAGTGACACTCTGTTTGTCTATGTATTCACACATGTATTATGTTTCCGGTTAATACAATTCTAGCATGAATAATAAACATTTATCATGATATAAGGAAATAAATAATAACTTTATTATTGCCTCTAGGGCATATTTCCTTCACACGGGAGGCAGGAGCAGGCGGCACGACCGACGCTGCTTTGGGCGGCTGGACCAAGAAGACCAGAGGTTGAAGAAGCACTACGGCCGTTGGATGGACATCATACGGTCACTGATGCTAGAATCATTTATATTGACTAAGTTGACAAAGCCCTTGGTACGCTCCAACTTAGTAGGCCCACAGGTCAGCCTCCGAAACGGTGCGCCCCAGATTTCAGGGGGAGGAATCATTTTTGGGCGGCCGAAGCTAAGAATATCCGAGATTGAAGAAGAAGCACGACATCCGTTGGATAGACATCCAACGGCCACTGCTGCTAGAACCGTGTGTTGACTATAATAAGTTGACAAAGCCTTGCATACGCGTCAACTTATTTTTTTAGGGGACGCGTCACTTAGTAGGCCCACAAGTGTGTGGCAGAGAACTTATAGCCCATTTGCGGTTTGTAAGAATGTACAACCCATTTTTGAATTCTAATGGAATTTACAACAACCCATTTACAGTTTGTTAAAAGTACAACCCATTTTTTAGCTAGGACAACAATTAATAATTTCAACCAACCGTTGAAGACAGAATTCAATAAAATTTCCCACATTTTGATGGGATCCGAAATATTTTTATCTCGAAATTTCTAGTCAGATTAAATATAAATTTGTATTACGTAAAAATCCAACGAAACATTGCGCACGCAACAATGAAAATTTAAGATTTTCAAAATCCATAAATAATATTTTATAAACTAATTTCTTGTTTGGTGCATTTTTTATAGTTACTGCCCAGTTTTTATAATTACATCCCATTTATTATTTTTAAAACCCATTTTCCTGTTAAGCCTAATGCATCCTTCCTAGGAAAGATTTGCAGCCCAGCGGGGCGGAGAATAACAAGTTGACCTTACCTGGGTATTCCTCAAAAAGACGTATAGCTGGGCTAGCCATTTTCATCTTGAAAAAATTAGTATCTGGGCTGGATATCTGGCCTGGGGTAGATGGGCCACAGCCCGCCCAGTTAATACCCTGCTCTCCTCTGAACAACAACGAAATCATCGCCAAGAAAAACTCTGCAGTGCTCACGCCTCAAAAACACAAATACTGCTCGAGCTGCTTGGTCCCAGCCGTCGGCCGCACCTTGTGGAATTCTCTCGTTTATATTGACTACATAGGTTGACAATGGTGTGGGACCGTGATGTCAGGAAACCAGGAGAAAGCAAAAATAATAATATAGTTGTACATAATAAGGAGGCACTTGCGTACGTACGGCTATGGCCCTAGTGGGTCCCTAGTGTCATCCAGTCAAAATAAAGTCATCTCCTGAATCCTCATGTTCGTTGACGATGTTAACAATGCTCGGCGCCACGGCGAGCGCAACAACTCGAAGGACAACGGAGAGGGCCTCGCGGGCCCTACGGATGGTCTGATACAGCGCCCGCTGCTCATTCAGGAAGCCAGGATCATCGGACACCTATGAGCACCTTCGAGAAACTGAGACGGCATGAAACGGTAAGGCCGCGCTTGGGAGCTCTGGTTTATTTCAAACCTGTATTAACATACAAGTGTAATTTACTCGTCATCGGAAACAACGCGTAAAATACAGGCGTAATGAAACCGAGGGCCCGAGGTCTGTAAGTAAAACCGGCGGGTTACGCGTGTAATTTGAGAGACCAGTGTATATTTTACGAGCACTGCTATATGGACGACATTACCAGACGATACATGCACGACGTGCGTATCATGCCATCCATGGGCAAGGCTGAAACAGCAGCTAACGGCTGGATTAGCAATCGTCCGAGTGTCGTTCAACGTTTTTATCGTGTGTGAAGTACTTCCGATATTTTACTAGTCGAAATCGACCAACCAAGCGCCTTCGCCCGAGACGATCTGCTTTAATTTACAAGCGTCAGTTTTACAAGCGGTTTTGGTTGGAAAACGACGATCCAATCACGGCCTAATATCATGAGTTGGTCGGAAGATCATATGATTTCACGTCTAACCTACCCGACTTGTCGTATAGGCTATGAATGAAACATTAGACGATGAACTTCTTAAGCACGGAAACAACAGAAGAGGATGATCTTCTTAACAAGCAAATCACTGGCATTAGATCGACATGCAAAACAATACGAAGCATTATTCTCAGGAGGCACGGTGAACTGCTCGTGATGCCGCATGCCACAACATTCCAAGCTCAACTTTGCAATCAAACACAAGGCCTGGCAATACATAGACAATATTCAGAACAAAATCTTAACACAAGAATATCTCAGCAGAGTAACTATTTACTTCTAAACTGAACACAGGAATAGGAAAAAACACTCGACGCTGCTCACAGCAAGGGCGTCCCACTCAAAAATATCAAATGCATGTCTTCTGGCTAACATCAATGAGCAAATTTTGACAAGGTTTTCCAATTCCAATATACTAAACTAACGTCTTCTTGCTAACATCAATGATTAAACTTTGACAAGCTTTTCCCATTCAAAATATGTAATGCCTATGATCATGGAGTCCTGTCGTAGCTTCTTGTACTTGTTTGGGCACTCCACGTGTTGTTAAATTGCCAATGGTCTCTGCAGACTAGTCATGTCACCGGTGTCTAATAATACTCTGTAAAGCTTCTCGGTCATTCCTTCTGTAATGTAGCGCAAATAGTGACTGCTTCTTTCTGCAAAGTGGAACGACCTACTGGACCCAGTAATGCAGCAGTTTGCCTTGGACACATTGGCTCCTTTTGTGCAGTTCAACTAAAATCGAAGTCGGAATAAAACCGAGCTTTAATTTTGATATCCCTGTAAGCAACAATAGGTATAAGGGAAACAATTACTGAGAAATAGCGGTTGATGACTTGTACTCCCAGAAGAAAAGCATCTACTGATCTACTTTATCTTAATGGGAAACAAAGCAGGAGAGTAGCAATTCTCCATCAGTGTGATTCATTCATATTGACTGAGAGATTATCTTAACAATGCCTTGTTTCAACATGTATAAAGAACGACAAAGCAGAAAAGTACCATTCCTAAAACAATGCAACTGATTCATTTTAACAGAGACATTATCTTAACAATACCTTGGTTAAACATGTAGAAAGAACTACAAAGCAGGATAGTACCATTCCTAACAAGTGTTGCAGTTTTGAACTAAGATTCAGTAGTTAATTAATTCTGAGAGTGGCATTGCTTAATTTTACCAGCGGCATTAGATTAACGAAAAGCATAAACAGTTCCAGGGGAGAGTGGGCGCAACAACAGTATGTGCTTCCATCTACTTATAAAGGGGGTGATGCAGAGTTTGTTGTAACAAAGCAACAAGCATCATGTCTGGGTTGGTCCCATTTTTGTTCACTACTTAATGGGAAAAGACAGCAATACAATAGCTTCAATTCAACATTTATTTAAAACAGTACCAATACAAGTAGCACAACATCTCAAAGCACACTGCACAATCATGTGGATGAAGGCCTGTACTGACCTTTCATGAGACCGACAAAGGTAAAATACGAATCTCGATCTCCTTTTGTGCAGTTCCACCAAAATTAAGCAAAGTCACCGGTGTGACATTCAAGTTGAACTGCACAAAACACTCTTAAAACATAAGTGTTTCGAGTAGCGAAGCAAAATGTCACAATAGCAACAAGTTGAATCGATAGCCCTGTTTTAACAGAGGCAAAAAAGGAAACAATTACTTGCCGATAAAGGAGGATGAAACAAACGGTGACAGAAAGAAGCATCTAACTTATCTTGGATGGAAAACAAAGTAGGACAGTAGCATTTCTAAAACGGTTGCATTGATTCATATTAACAGAGACATTCTCTTGAAACAACATTCGTTAAAAAATGTAATTTATTTTTAACAGTGGCATTGCTTCAATTTTCCGGCGGCATTCTTAGATTAACAACAGCAAAATAGCTGTATGGGACATGCCAGCACCATGTGCGTCCACACGTATAAATGGGTGATGCAGAGTATGTAGCCAAGCAGCATATATGCGCTGGTCCCATATTTGTTCTCTTTAAACCTTCTTCCTATGTGAGGGCAGCAAATCTAGTCCTGCACAAACTACCCGACCCCCCAGTTTCTTTCCCTTTTCAACAAAGAGATCGGTTCCTTACAGATGTGTGTACTGGGTTACCCCCTTTTTCCCTTTTCGACCTACAAAGCGGCTGGATAGCCAGTCTATACTACTTTCCGCCCCTCCTTTCCTCATTGAACCACGTCCTAGATTCTTGCTCCAGCCCACCGCACCCTTCTTTCCTCTTTGAACCAAGACCTAGATTCGACTACAGATCGAAAAAGATCCACATGCAGCTAGAGCAACGACGGTTTCAAAGAAACTTATACCTTAGGGTCGTCGGGATGTGGCAAGGCGTGCGGCGGGAGGCCGGATCTGCCCACACTACGTACGGCAGCGAGGAAGAAGGGGTCGGTGGCCCTCCCGCACAGGCGCTGGGTGAAAGAGAACAGCGCAGCCGGCAGTGGATTGCCTCCCTCGCCGAAGGCGATAGAGTGAACGCTGCACCTCCTCCCCTTCCCGGTGCGACGGGATACGGACGCCTCCTTCACCAGCTGTGAGGGGGGAGAGAGAGACAAGAGGCCAACACAGTCTTGTTTAGATCTGGTGAAGAGAGGGTGAGAGACTGTGAATATAGCAAACGCTAGCAAATGAACGCTGAGCCTCCAGCGTGTAACATATATGTAGTGCGACGAGCGTGTGGAGAGTGCAAACCCTAGCGAACAAGCGCTGAGGCTCCCACTTATATATATACTACTGTAGTACGGACTGAGCTCCGGTGCCTTCACTGCACCTGCTTTTGGCTGTATGACAGGTGAGCCAGCCACATTTTGGGCCCACCTGTCATAAATCCAAAGGCAGGTGCACTAAGTCAATGAAGCTGCGTCCATATAGTTCTCTCGTGTATACGACTAATATATAGTGCAGTGGTTTTCTTATTCTCTCCATAACAATCATTTTAAATTGTGTAAGTACGAAACGAAACTCTTTATTTAATGTAAAGTGAAGAAAACTAGTACTACTTCCGATGAACTAACGATCCACGCCCACGCGTCCTGGTCGCACTTCCTGTCCTTCACGTGTGGTACACTACCCTCCCTTAAGTGAACAGCCACACATGCGCCAAATTATCGGAAACGTGTGAGAGTGTGTACAAATAAAGAATTTTAATTTCAATTATCGGAAAGGTTTGAGAGTATTACAAAGTTTGACTTCAGTCAAATCTAATATGCGGAGTAAATAAAAATGGAGGGCTACTACGTCCATCCGGGTTTTTAGTCCACACCATTTTTTAAATCAAAGTTAATAGCTGGACAAATAAAATTACAGGGGAGGTGGAGACAAAGTTGTGAGAAGGCTTAGAAATCAATACAAAACTTATGCTCTTAGTACCAACGTCGATCCTTCTTCGAGGAAACATTTGGTTCATAGCCAATTGTGTGATAAAATTGTACCAACGTGAAAGATGACTGCGTCTCCAACGCAACCAAGGTGAACTGACGAAGGATATCATCTTTGTGTGTAACAAGCAAAGAGCACTGATGGAAGACAGGTTGTTTTTATTGAAAATCGATCAGCTTCACCAGCCGACGCAACCATGAGGCGCAACCATGAGCATCGATAGGTCATCGTGGTGACGCATCATCCATTTGGCATCAAGTTTGGGTGGGGCACCTATGAAGTTCGACAAATCCTCACTGTGGTCTGTTTCTTCTCAGTAATCAAGCTCGAGGAAGGAAGAACCACGTGGCAGAGGACAGTGAGGCGGAACAACAATGGCCATCCAATTTTGTGCAGTTCCACTAAAATTGAGGAAGACATGCCCGGGTATGGAGACACGCATCGCTGTTTCCAAAAATATAAAAAAGGGTTAGCAACGACATCTCAATTGTCAATAAGAATTAATGAAAAGTACACCAATAAACAGAAGCATCATAATTATCTTGATGGGAACTAAACCAGGATACCCGAGAAAAAAAGCATTTCTTCATTTAACCAGTGATAGTACTACCACCATATGGACAATGACCGCACAACCACCATGTACTTTTTGTTGAAACAACATGTATACCTCACCGAGGCATAAATCAGGACAACTTTTCGAGTGGCATTTCCTCTATAATAGTACTAGTAGGTGATGTTGGACCAGCCGACGAACCCTAGCTACTATGCATGGGGAGCTGGGGAGAAGTCGCATAGAAGAAAACCCGCACGCAGCGACCTGGGGAGCTGGACCAGTACAAGAAGTTATACCTCAGGTCGGCGAGATGTCGTTTAGGCAGGCGGGCGGGATCTGCCCACACGACAGCAGCGAACAAGGGCGCGGAGGATCTTCATCCGCGCCAGCGCCGGCTCTGAGAGGACGGTGTGCATCGGCTTCCTCCGTCGCTGACGGCGACAACGTCAACGCTGCACCTCCTCACCTCCCGCAGCGGACGGGATTCGGCCGGATCTGTGACCAACGGTGAGGAGAGAGATAGAGTGGACACTGTCATCTTGTTTTGATATGGAGAGGATGAGAGTGCGAGACGCGAGAAACTCTATCAAATAAGAGGCTATAATGGAGTAAAAAAATGTAACGCCCCGGATCCGATGCGCCAGGTGCCATCCAGTTATTCATCGTTGTTGCCTTGTCATTTGCTTGCGTGTTGCATTTTTCCATGTCATCATCTGCATTGCATCCTCATGTTTTTCAAAACTTGCATCCGGTCCTTTTCCCTGTTGTCCGTTTCGCGATCCGACACTCTCGCCGCACCCGTCGCCCCTCTCAGACCTTGTTTCGTGAGCGGGAGAAAAACGTTCTCGGAATGGGCCGAGATTTGCCGAGTGGCCTTGGTATATCATCGGTAGACCGCCCATCAAATTTCGTTCCATTTGGAGGTCGCTTGATGCCCCAACGGTTAACCGCGTAGTCCGAAACCCCTTCTTTTGTGCAGCCCAACACCCCTCCAAATCAGCCCACTAACCCAGCAAAACCCCCTCCATCCTCTCGGTCATTCGATCACGATCGTGTGGGCGAAAACCGCTCCTCATTTGGACTCTCCTACCTCCCTCTACCTATATATTAGCCTCCCCCGTCCAAATCTGAGGCAAACTCCAACCCTAACCCTAAACGCCTTGAAATCCGCGCCTCCACAGTGCCTCCGCCGCCTCCCACCATGCCGGCCCGCCAAGCCATCTCCGGCCCGCCCGAGCCCATCTGGGCCCGAGCGCGCCGTCGGCCGCGCCCGCTCGCCGGGGCTCGCCGGAGTTCCCCGCTACCACGTCGCCGCACCGGATCCGCACCACCGCGCCGCCCTGCACCCGCTGCTCTCCCGCACGCGCCTCAGCCGCCCGCGAGCCGCGCCGCTTCTCTGCCGCCGAGCTGGCCGCCCGGTTGCCTCGCCGAGCTCGCCGTCCGCGCCGGAAGCCGCGGCCCGCCGCCCCTCCGTCGTCCTCGTCCGCCGCCCCTCGCCGTCCGGGCTCGCCGCCACCGGATCCGGCCTCCTCCGCCCCGGATCCGCCACCCCAAGCCTCGCCGGAGTTCCTCCAGCGGCGCCGCTGCTGTTCGTTAGGAGATGGCGAGGCAGGCGCCTCGCTCGGCTCCTCTCCTCGGCCGCTTCCTCGACCCCGCCGGTCGCCGTGGGCCTGCCTGGCCTACTGCAGCCCACCACCATCGGCCCGCTTCCTCCATGCAACCCGGGTCTTGGCCCACTAGGTGAGCCCCTATCCAGCCCTCTCTCTCGCTCGGTGCGCCGGATAGCTATCCGTCTTCCACTATTTTTTTCTCCTCTGACTGCGGATTTTGCCTAAGTCCTCAGAAAACAACATCATATTGCGATCTTGTGAGACCCATAACATTGTGCATGTAGCTGCGTTTGTGCGTGTAATACATCAAAATGTTCATTGTGAGATGCTCTTCATTTTGTTCCACTATGCCATGCTTGTTTGAGTTCATCTTGATGCCTTATTCATCGTTGCAAGAGTGCTATATGATGTTAACTGCTGTCTATTTACAGAACTTGGTGATTTATCTTTTCCATTGCATTTTGTGTGCGCATCCTATGAGCATGAGCTCTACATGAGTCTTGTAATACATCATGCCATGTTTACAGGTATGCTTGTCTTATAGTTTTGTGATCTATGTGGTGACTAACACAAGCATGCCAAGTAGCCTTCGTGATGTTGCTGATTTATGTGACTTAGTCATTTCTGCTAAGTCTGTATCTGTATCATTGTGATTCCATGTAAACCTGCTGTCACCATGAGTTCTATGCATAATCTGGAGATGTTAACTAAGGTTGTTTTGTTATACATGTTATGACCTATCCATCCATGCCCTTTGTTGCATTTATAGCCTGCTGTAGCTTGTTGTAAACTTGCTCTAAACTTGCTAAATAATGTTGTTGTCAGCCTGTTAACATGAAGTCCAGTATTGCCATGTGTTTTGCTAGTGATCCATGCACCCTATGAACTTGCTCTTGCCATTTTCTTAGATTCATAATTATGTCATCTTACTGTTGGATGGCTTCACATGCCATGAAATGCTTTGTGATGAGTGATTTGAGCTCGCAAAGATGCCTTCATAATTCTGTTTATGTCATGCTCAGTTTTTCTGCTAAGTCTGAATCTGTTTATGAAACTTGCTATGTTTACATGGGTGCCATCATATCTTTTGTGCCTTTTTGGCTCGTGATAAGTAAGAACTTTTGTTCTATGCAATTAGTAGATTCATGCCATGCCTTTTTTTGCTATGATATGTTCCTTTAGCATGTTGTTTGATAGCTCTAAACTTAACAACCTGATGTTATTTCTGCCATGTCCAGTGATTTCTGCTAAGTCTGTGAAACTGTTATTATTTGCAATCTTACCATGTCCTTTTGAGCATGCTCTATTGATTTCTAGGGATAGCTCAGTGTTCATGTTTTGTCATGCTTTACCTGTAAATCATGTCCATGCCTTTTGCTCTCATGTTAGGATGCTGTAGCATATTCTTTTGATGCGTGCAAAATGCCTAGTTGCTGTTTTGGACAGATTGTTGCTATATTTTGTTTGGAGTGTATGTGTTGCACCGTTGCTCCGTTTTGAGCATGCTCTATATGAAACTTGCTTAGTTTTGCATGTAGTTTCATATTACCTTATTGCATCCTTGTTTTGAGAGTGTTTGCTTGATGTTTGAATGCATTTTGCATCAATGCCATGTTTAACTTGTTTTGCTCATATCTTCTAGGCCGTAGCTCCGAATCTAATGAACTTTATATGTAACTTGACTAGAATTTCGTGTAGATCGTCTTGGTGCATCTTAACTTGCTGTTTAACAACTTGAACATAAGGCTTATTCAGTTCTGGACCAATTTCGAAACTTGCATATGGGGACTTACCGGAATTGTTATATGTTATTTCCGGCCTCATTTAAACTTGCCTTGATGTGTTGCTCTTGTATGCATCATCTCTTGCCATGAGTAGCTTCATGTAGCCGTGTCATGCATCATACTTGATTGAGCATCATGTTTGGTTATGTGTTGTGTGTTTACCTTGTTGTTTGCTTCTTTCCGGTTGTGCTTCTTCTCGATAGTTCCTGTTTCGTTGCGATCATGAGGATTCGTTCGTCTACGCTTGGTTCGTCTTCGTGGCTTCATCTTCTTCATGGACTCATTCTTCTTCCTAGCGGCATTTCAGGCAAGATGACCGTTACCTTGGATCTCATTACTATCATTGCTATGCTAGTTGCTTCGTTCTATCGCTATGCTGCGCTACCTATCACTTGCTCTTCAAGCCTCCCAAATCGCCATGAACCTCTAACCTTTGCCACCCTTCCTAGCAAACCGTTGTTTGGCTATGTTACCGCTTTGCTCAGCCCCTCTTATAGCGTTGTTAGTTTTAGGTGAAGATGAAGATTGCTCCATGTTGGATTATGTTTATGTTGGGATATCAAAATATCTCTTATATTATTAATGCATCTATATACTTGGTAAAGGGTGGAAGGCTTGGCCTTATGGCTGGTGTTTTGTTCCACTCTTGCCGCCCTAGTTTCCGTCATACCGGTGTTATGTTCCTTGATTTTGCGTTCCTTACGCGGTTGGGTGTTATGGGAACCCCTTGACAGTTCGCTTTGAATAAAACTCCTCCAGCAAGGCCCAACCTTGGTTTTACATTTGCCTCACCTAGCCTTTTTCCCTTGGGAGTCGCGCTCCCGAGGGTCATCTTATTTTACCCCCCGGGCCAGTGCTCCTCGGAGTGTTGGTCCAAACTAGAGCACCGTGCCGGACCATCCCTTGGCAACTTGGGTTACGTCGGTACCTGCACGCTTAGCTCATCCGGTGTGTCCTGAGAACGAGATACGTGCGACTCCTATTGGGATTGTCGACACATCGGGCGGCTTTGCTGGTCTTGTTTTACCATTGTTGAAAGGTCTTGTAAACCGGGATTCCGAGGCTGATCGGGTCTTCCCGGGAGAAGGAATATCCTTCGTTGACCGTGAGAGCTTATAATGGGCTAAGTTGGGACACCCCTGCAGGGTATTATCTTTCGAAAGCCGTGCCCGTGGTTATGTGGCAGATGGGAATTTGTTAATGTCCGGTTGTAGAGAACTTGACACTTGACTTAAATAAAACACATCAACCGCGTGTGTAACCGTGATGGTCTCTTTTCAGCGGAGTCCAGGAAGTGAACACGGTTTCTGGGTTATGTTTGACGTAAGTAGGAGTTCAGGATCACTTCTTGATCATTGCTAGCTTCACAACCGTTCCGTTGCTCCTCTTCTCTCTCTTATTTGCGTATGTTAGCCACCATACATGCTTAGTCGCTGCTACAACCTCACCACTTTACCCCTTCCTTACCATTAAGCTTTGCTAGTCTTGATACCCATGGTAATGGGATTGCTGAGTCCTCGTGGCTCACAGATTACTACAACACCAGTTGCAGGTACAGGTTTTGCGATGATCATGACGCGAGAGCGATTTTGCTTGTTTTGGAGTTCTTCTTCTACTTCTTCGATCAGGGGATAGGTTCCAGGTCGGCAGCTTGGGCTAGCAGGGTGGATATCGTTTGAGCTTCTGTTTGTGTTTCATACGTAGTCGGATGTTGATCTTATGTATGATGTATTGTTGTATTCTTGCGGCATTTGTATGCCTTGTATGTATCCCCATCTATTATGTAATGTTGATGTAATGATATCCACCTTGCAAAAGCATTTCAATATGCGGGTCTATCCTTGGTGGGACCTTCGAGTTCCTCTCGGATAGGGTCGCATATTGGGCGTGACAAAAAATCTCTCCATAGCAGTGGTTTTAAATAGAATATGCGCGTTCCCGGAAAAAAGAAACGAAAACTGGCGGACAATTTTTCTAACGTACCAAGAAAGAAAACTCGATTAAAAACACGCCCCCGCTTCCAGGTCGCGAGAGTCGTCGCGCACACACACATAGACATAGACATGCATATCCGTGTTTACGTAAAATTCCATTTCCATCTCCATCTCCAATCATATTTGTCCAACTCGCACATTATTTACGTTGTTAATTATATACACAACAATATTAACGTACAACATCTCTTGTTTGCGCATGTCCGGACCGCTGCCACGGCCGGTCCTGACCAACCCGAACCCTCTTCATCACCCGCGCGTGCTTCCCGCCCGAAACGGTCAGTGCCACATTCATGCCCGGCCAGAGCGGACAGGACCTCTCACTGGTGCCGGCATTGAAGCGGCGCGCCGGCCGAGAGAGCATCGCCCACGCCGCTTCCGGGTGTACGCGGCTGCTCCGCGTTCAAAGGTCGCAATAGCCGGCTACAACATGCATGTAAAAAGTTCTTGGGAGTCCGTGCTACAGCTAGCTGTCCTCCCCCAACTCGTCAATCTCTTACAGTAGTGCTAGTACTCCATGGCGCGATCCATCGACAAGCAGGCGGGAAATTTATCGTATACTCGGTTTGCGGTGAGTGGCATGCCGAGCGACCGTGTGGGGTCGAGCCGTGGAGGAGGGTGAGACACGAACACGACAGACATGATTTAAATGTTGGTTTTGCTCGATGGCGCGATCCAACGAAACGAAACGTTGGTTTCTCTCCGATTCCATTTTTTCTCCGGAAAAACGGAAACTTTCCACTCCATTTTCATTCCTATTCCAAGGTTGCCCCGTTACAACATTCCATCAAATACAAAGGAAAACTAACATGCATGCTGATGCATCTCAATGATTCACAGATCATAGCCAATATTTACTTCACAACTAAAGAAAAAAGTTGTGAGAGCGTGTACGAAAGAAAAACTACTGATGGGGTCACTATGACTTAAACCCTAAACCCTAAACATGATTTAATTTCCTAGCCAGGTAGAACCTGTCGAAGGAAAGACGGTTGGCACCCTCAGATCATACGATGCTTTTGTGCAGTTCCACTAAAATCGACCTGAGCATCCCTGATGGCAAAGATATTGAAGAAGTGTGATTAGAATAATAGTACTGACACTAGTTTATGAGACATAAACTCATCACAAGTAGAAGCCGGTAGAAGTAGAGAAAGATCGACATGGAGATGGAGCTACGACAGTGGAGCAAGCCGGCTCCAAAAGGAAGATGGACTACCTGGGACGTCGGGCTGTAGATAGAAGGGCGGTTGGGACGCGGCATCGGCCCATACCGCGGTGACCCCCGATTGGGACGCACCGACTGTGGGTTTTCTCCCTCGCCGACGTCGACCGCGTCTATGCAGAACATTGTTCCCTTCCCCCAGCTGCGGGATCAGGCCCGTCGTTCTATGCTTGTGAAGAGAGCAACCTAAGCAAGCAGGCTTGTAGCTTAGGCTCCTGCTAGTGTATATATAGTGGTTTTCTTTTTCTCTCCATATCAACCATTTTATATTGCGTACGTGTCATTCAAGAGTGAAATGATGGTTGCTTCTTCCAACTAACTTACTGTGTGATTTGACTGCTCCTTAGTGGCCCCTACACGTACTCCCCCTACGTGTATGCAACAGTCACACGTACACATGGGCGCAAAAACGCGCGCGACGCCCTAATGCATGCATGTCCGAGCACACGACGGAACACACACGGTCACGCTCAAGTGCTCAACCTACACGTGCATGCACACACATACTCAGTCAGGGTGAGCTAGTGACCGTATAAACACCGGAAAATATATATATTGAGCGCAATGAGCGTATTATGAAGTCCACTGACCGTATTTTTACAAATATACAGTGACAGACAGTGTATTTATCTCGTTTGAAATTAAGCCATATTAACCGGAGAGGAGGCAGTATGGACTAGCATTACTTTGCTGTGTCCCGTCAACTTGCCGAACGAGGAGAAGGTTGCAGGACGGGAGAAGCTTGCGCGCGGTGGCTCGCAGGACAACGAGAAACTTTTGACTAATGCAAGCTCTCCCTCGCTCAGGCGGTGGACGTGCAACAGTTAATTCGGTGTCAGATTGCCAGAAGCATACACTATACTACTAGTGCTATTATTGTTTGACTTCCCGAATAGGCGAACAGCCAAGCGCAAAGTAAACAGGTCAGCAAACCTTGCGGCGCATCTTCGTGCGAACCGTGCGGCGCATCTTCGTGCGAACCGTGCTTGCTGCACTTTGAATGTGGCCGAGAGATGGCTTGATGAAACACCTCGCTCCCTACTTCTTTTTTTGCGGGGTACCTCGCTTCCTAGTGACCAGTGTCTTGGCTGATCGTCCTAAGAATGCTTATATATGAATAAAGCTCTCTCATTTACCCGCAAAAAAGATTAAGCCATATTAACCGGAAAGGAGGGAGTATGGACTAGCACTACTTTCTGGTGTGTCTCGTCAACTCGCAGAACGAGGAGAAGCTTGCAGGACAAGGTGAAGCTCGCTTACGCCTTTTGACTAATGCAACCTACCCTCGGTGGACATGCATCAGTCCATTCGGTGTTAGATTGTCAGAGGCATACACTGTAGTACCCAACATGCGTAGTACCATCATTGTTCGACTTCACGAAGAGGCGAAGAGCCAAGCGCAGTAGTACGAGTCGTACTACTACTAGAACCGCATGGTGGAGCGTTTGTACTCTTATTTTTTTATCTCTGATAAAGTACACGTTTATTCCGGAGAAGGGCGGAAAACGGCAGCCCAACATGTAATGAATGATATCGATCAACCAACCATGCTCGAATATATCTTGGCCTCCGTGCGAGCCCGTCTGTGTGTTCTCGCTCCTCGTCTCTCTCAAGGAACGACGGGTTGGCTCTTTGCCGTCAATTGAGATCGGTTTGCTCACACTCCTGTCCCACATGTCAGTGATATGCCAAGAGGAGGTGCGTTGACCGACTGGCCATACGCGTACTTGGTTTTGCACCTTCATACTACTCCTCCCTCCGTCACAGTTTACAGGGCGCGCTTCATTATGGTGCATTTCTCTCAATGCATTTCCACCACCAGAGAGACTTTAGACGCGTTTGGTTTAATGCTCAATTAATTAGGGCGTGGTAACCGCAATCAGGTCCACAATTTTCTCTCCATGTACTGTACTACTACGGAGTGGAGTAAGTGCATGCATGTGTGTACCCGGGGTGGAAGCACTGCATGCATGTGTGTACGCATTATTCCCTCTAGTAATAGTCGCCGTGCTATAACTACCAATGCTATTTTTCAGGCCGATCGCTAGTCGCTTTGGTCCCACAGATTTTTTTCTTTTTTCTGAAGCGCGCTGTATAAACAGTGACGGATGGAGTAGTATGAGCGGATTCAAAGAAGAGCGTATTGATGGTTGCTTCTTCAGAGCAACTTACTGTGGGAAAGGTGGGGCTTATGATTTGACTGCTCATTACTCACTATTAATGCGGCGCAACGACCGGGCTGAGTCTCCCATGCGGTTGTGCACTACCCCCTCGGTTCTTAAATATACTCCGGAGTATTTGTCTTTCTAGAGATTTCAACGAGTGACTACTCAAATATTTGTCTTTTTAGAGATTTCAAATGGACTGGCACATACAGATGTATATAGACATATTTTAGAGTGTAGATTCACTCATTTTGCTCCGTATGTAGTCACTTGTTGAAATCTCGAGAAAGACGAATAGAATATTTAGGAACGGAGGGAGTACACATACGAAGCAAAATGAGTGAATCTACACTCTAAAATATGCCCGTTTGAAATTTGTAAAAAGACAAATATTTAGGAACGAATGAGTATAATTTTGTGCATGGCACATGGACTCGGATGATGAAGAGGCTTCTGGCAATGCTATCAAGCTTCCATCATTTGTTTACATAATTGATGTACTATACAAATAATTTTCCAGCGACATGAAATTGTACAATGGTGTGAGCTTTCAGCTTTTGTTTCGCGTGTCTTGCCATCGATGCTCTTTCGGAAACAATAAAAACTAACTTCCTTGCTAATGCATGTCAATTATTAGCAGATCAGAGCTAATAATTACATCACAACTGAAGACGGAGTTGTGAGAAGGTGTTAAATTAAAATTGATCCATGCTTTCATTGGCAGCAACCTCCCCCCAGCTCTGTCTAAATCAACAAGGCATGTTGGGAAAAAAAGTAGTTGTCTGGAGCATGCAACATTTCGATCATTTTGTGCAGTTCCACTAAAATAGAGCTGAGCGTCCCTATTCCAAAGATATTAAGTGTGATTACGATAATAGAGGACTATTGATGAAACAATAAACACACAAATAGAAGCCGGTCACCTTTGCAGTCTCTCTTAAGACTAACTAGTTGGAGAAGATTAGGCTCGGAGTTGCATGAGGAGGATAGAGCAAAACCAATCTCCCTTTGTGCAGTCGCACTGAAATGTAGAGACGTTGCCCGTGTGACATTTTAGTACAACTGCACAAAATACTCTTAAGAAAAAAGTGATTTCTGCAGTTCACCAAAAGGTCGCAATAGCAACGAGTAGAAAGGAAACAATTACTGGCCAATAACAGTTAATGACACATGCGACGACAAAAAAGAAGCATATTCCTTGTCCTAAGGGAAGATAACAACACGGTTGTGTTTGTCTAAAACGGTGTGAGGACGAGAATGCAATATGGAAAGTACGCCGGACGAGCTACGTTTTGGGCAAAGAACTATGGAAGATCCACATGCAGCGACGTGGGAAGACGGGCAGTGGAGCAAGGCCGGAGGGGATACCTGGAGGTCGTCGGGATGTAACTAGGTGAGCGGCGGCGGGCGGAATCTGCGAGCAGGTGGCGTAGGCCCTGCCGCGCCGGAGCTTGGTCAGAGAGAACGACGTGTACCGCAGATCGGGACGTGCTGCCTCGGTGCCGTCAAACGGAGAAACGATGCACTTCCTCCCTTTCCCCCGGTGGACGGGATGCAGCCGGATCAGTGACCAACGGTGAGAGAGAGAGAGGCCACCGCACTTCCTTTCCCCCGGCGGACGGGATGCGGCCGGATCAGTGACCAACGGTGAGAGAGAGGCCACCGCACTCCCTTTCCCCCGACGGACGGGATGCGGCCGGATCAGTGACCAACGGTGAGAGAGAGAGAGAGAGGCCACCGCAGCCTTGTGTGAGATACTCTGAAGAGCGACAAACCAGGCAGGCAGGCTCCATTGTATATAGTGAGCGGACTACCTTTTTCTCCATAAAAATCGTTTTATATTCTGTGTACATGCCATTGAGCGCTATAACTTTATTTAAAAATAACGCGGCAACGCGTCAAGTCGAACTTTGTTTCGTGCACGCGTGGTACACGACCTCCCTAGGTAAACAACCGCTACAGGCGTCCAAATTAGCACGTGGGCTGCCATTCGTAAAGAAATGAGCTCCACCGTGTACCCGCGCGGGTGTGGCTGGGCACGAAGCGTGAGTACGTGCACGGTGCACCTATTCTCTTCTTGTATACGTACACCACCTACGTGGGGTTGTGTGAGAGAGATACAAACCTAGAGAGATATAGTGTGTGAGTTCTTGAGAGTTTTTTGGGGGGGGTCAATAAAAAAATGTAACATATGCAATGTGTGTGAAATAGAGTCCTGGATATAACATATATATAGAGGGGGCGATCCACGAGAAGAGAGTGGAGGTATCATCGGCTTGAGGTGTCCATAGAATCGAAGAGAGGGATGATGATGTGTGTGTGTGTGTGTGCGCGCGCGATCGATAAAGAGTGCCATCGAATTTGTGTGTGCCCACGTCAAAGATATAGAGTGGCTGGCCTACTGGAACGTGAGATGGGACATGTGCAGTTTGTCTCTGTGGCATGGATACCTACCTGCAGCGCTCGACTATCGGTGTGTGGTGGGGGAAGAGGGAGGCCCAATTAACTATAGAGGTACAATGGCTGGTATATGTGTGGAGGAGGAGAGAGGCCTACCTCATGTATTAAGGAGATCGATCTGCCTCATGTATTAAGGGAGATCGATCGGCATCCATGCATATGTGCAGGAGAGGAATAAGGTTGGGAGAGAGACAGAGCTAGAGTGTTGGAGGGGGTGGTAGTGGAGTTGCTTCTAACAAATGGTGGGATAGGCTTGCTAGACAAACGGAGGGCACGCCCGCAATATCAATAAGAGAGGAGATGGCTGCTTGTTGTCTGTGCACGTGCGTGTGAGAGACGGGTCAGGAGGCATGCACGAATGATGAGGGGGGACGATGTGGCTGTGGTAAGCAGACGTAACTACATAGGAAGATCAATCACCCTTTGTTAGAGAAAGGAGAGACATAACTTGTGAGGTACATCGATCGATGGGGGGGGGTAGTTAAAGTCGATCTAGGTATATGTTGGGAGATCGATCGGTATACATGCATGTGTGTGTTAGAAGCAAATGAGGCACGAGGAGAAGGATAGAGAGAGAGGGATGCATGTAGGAGGTGGTACGAGAGGCATATTATATCGAGGGGGGAGGAGTGTGCGAGTACGAGAACGATGAAAAGAGTGGTGGGAGTGAGGCATGGACGGTGACAAGAGAAGAGGGGAAGCTTGTGTTTGTGCTAGGCACACCTGGCTAGAGAGGCATATCGATCGATGTGTGCCGTAAAGAAGGAGCTGGGGGGCCTACACACACCGTGGGTGAACGACCTAAAGTGAAAAGACGAATTTGCGCGATGGAGCTAGAGAATGCTGAGGGAGGGTGAGAGGGATGCGGGCGTGTGCATGCACAAGAGAAAGTTAGCGCTGGCTACAGAGATAAGAGGGTTGTGTGGGTGTAAAAGACGAATAGAGATCATATATGCTTCATTATAAAAAGCGAATTCGGATATTTGAAGAATTTATCATAGTGTTTCAAACCGACGCATGTGTGAATATATATAACGATGATACACATGGTGTGGTTATGAACATGTTATACTATATTTAATATATTTTATCTCTACTCTTATAAAAAAACAGAGTTGTTGATGATGGTGTGCCTGCCATCCTGCATTATAGGCCGTCCGATTTATATCTGGCGGATAGTAAGGAAACTATGATGGTTGAAGTTGGCAACAATCA
This sequence comes from Triticum aestivum, assembly GCF_018294505.1. Lineage (NCBI taxonomy): Eukaryota > Viridiplantae > Streptophyta > Magnoliopsida > Poales > Poaceae > Triticum > Triticum aestivum. The sequence continues at coordinate 203,417,129 of NC_057799.1, forward strand.
TGATTGTAGATTCTTATTGAAATAGAGAAATGAATTCAAATTTAGTTCGAATTGCAGCGGTAGTATAGACATTTGGTATGCACTAAAATGTTGGTATGAGTAGGTTACATGCATTATACAGCAAGCGAAAAATTTTAATCGGACATAACATGGATTCATACTCCCTCCTTCCATCTATATAGGGCGTAATGAGATTTTTAAGACCGCCTTTGACTATTGACAAGATTAATAGTACATGACATGCACAATGTGAAAATTATATCATTGAAAGAACCTTTCACAGACGAATTTAACGGTGTGCTTTGTGTAAGTTGCATGTCATATATCATTGCTCTAATATTTGGTCAAAGTTAGCGTCGAAAAATGCATTAGGCCCTATATAGATGGAAGGAGGGAGTAGCTTTGAATAGCATTTGTATAGTAAAACAGGGCAAGACTCTCCCTTTGTGTGGTGTGAATAGTTTTATTTTTTTCATTTTCTTTTTGGTTGAGGGAAGTGCAAATTGATTTGGTACGTACAAGTACAATATTACTACACGTTAGGCTTGTCCCTAAAATTCAACCCGCGTCTTGTTATATCCCGAAAATTCAGATATCGTGCTCCCAAAACTGGCGCCTTCACAACCCGCGCCTTGCTATCCCAAAATTACAACGCGCGCGAAAACTCCCTCTAGCTGCCAAATCCCGACACGCGAAATCCCCCTTCTAACCCTGAGCGGAAAGGGCCGCTAGTTCAAATCGGTGGGGGGTACTTTTGTAACACACCCTACATTTTGGACAAGCGCGTCCCTAAGTCATGCTTCACCCCCTCCCATCGCCCCCTTTTCGCCATTCGAAATCCCAGGCCGCCATAACCTCTCCGATCCAGCCGCAAAACCCCACCCTCCTCCGTCCGCCACATCACCGCTGCCCAGCCGGAGCCTCTTCCCCGACGACGTCGTCCACCGCAACAGCTCGACGTCCCTCGTCCACCTCCCCGGATGAGGATCCGTCGTCCATCTCCAAGGAGCTGCTCCGACGATCGCCTTGTCTATCACGGCTGCTCCATCCCCACAGCGCCGCCTTAACCTGCTCCACCGGAACCGCAGCATCCTCACTGACTCCTCGGACGAAGCCGAGGCCTACTCGGCGCCACCAAAGAGGTTGTACACTCATCGCATCGCACCTTCTCCTTAACTTGACCTCCCGGCGCCGATGGTGCTCCATCCCGCACCCCCATGGAGCAGCTATCTTGAAGCCGGCACCGCGGGCGACATCTCCACAGCGGCTCTCCCCCAGTGCGAGGCCCCTTCGGTGGCGGCGTCCATACCAGCCAGATCTGCTGCTGCTGCTCCGGCTCTCGCTCGCGCTGCTGCTGCTGCTCCGGCTCTCGCTCGATCGCTCGTTCGCCCAGCTGCTGCTGCTGCTGCTCTCCCCCTCGCTCGTGCTGCTACTCTGCTCCGATTAAGCCACACTTCAGTCAACTGAATCGACTTTTGGATCAGTCGATTTTCAGGGGTTGGGGGGGCTCGCCGGAGTTAAGGAAGAACCACCCGCAGCGGGGACGGGGGCTCGCCGGAGAGGTACCCCACTATCTATCTTAGGGTTCAGGGTGGGGGCGGGGGGCCTAGAGGGCTGTCCGGGGCGACGGTGGCGAGTTGTTTCGGGGCGGCGAGGCGGCGCTGGGGCCGGCGGTTCGGCCGATGGTGGCTGGCGGCTCAGGGGGGTGCAGGTTGAAGATGAACTGCAGGCCCTCTCTAAACTACATGTCAAGTGCCTCTCTGCTACCATTGCGTTCAGTTTCGACAGTAGTATTCAGATTCCACAGTAAATTTCAGTTTCGACAGTTAAGTTCAGAGTCAACAGTTTTTACCTCATTTGTTGTAGTCAGGTGGTTTTTGGTGATGTTAATTTTACATCCATTTTACATCATCTATTGGAGATGCTATTAGAATCCCACTTGAGATTGACAATGTCTGTCTTGTGGTTTTTGGTGACGGCTCACCGGAGCTGCTCCAACGACAGAACGATCCATCACAACAGAGCAGTGCCCTGGACGCCGTCTACAGATTCCTCAGATCTTCCTCCACACCTCTGGCAGCCACCTTTGCCTCAACTGCTTCAGCGACCAACCCAATGATGCTGAGGTCGACACGGCTACGACAAAGAGGTTGTACACTTGTTGCATCACTTATTACTATACATTCACATCGATCCATTAGGGCTATTTTGGTTCAACGGAAAAACGTCGATCCACTGGTTGTTACCATCACTCTAAATTTCTGCATGCTCTCCTTACATAATCTCACCATATTTTTTTCGTATGCATGCCAGATATTGTACACAGTCATGCTGAACATGTAGAGAAAAAGAGAAGAGTTTTGCGCGGCAATACAATGTCATGCAGACATCGCTCCATGGTGGGTTCAATGGCAAACCCTCCCCACCCCTCTCCAGATTGTAATCCAGAGGAAGATATCTGTTCTGAGGCGGATTCAGACGCCGTTGACCACTCCTATTTACCCCCAAGGTGTTCGCTCTACCTTGGCATGATGATGTTAGTCATATCATGCATATGTTTCCTTGCAGTGCCTACTTTTGACATCATATAAGTCATCTGCTTAGTTTAGACATGTTCTGTAATGCCACCTGTTTAGTTTCTATATCATATATGGGAATTATGCAGTCTCATGTCTTTTAGCCAGCCATAATATATGTGAAATGTGCAATGCCATCCTGTTAAACCAGGTATCATATATTTGAATGATATCTTGCCCATCCTTTTCTTCATTACATTTCCATTTGTCGACAATGTTTGTACATTAAACTACTCTTCCTGTGAATCAGCCATTTGGGTGGGAGATGGAAAAATCTGGAGTGAAAACAAGGCCTTCAGAGCAGACAGTGCTACCTGTTGAAGCAGATCTCTTGTTGGGTCCCGATAGCTCCTCAGAGATGGATTCAGAGACAGATGACCAGTCCTATTCCCCCACTGAGGTGTATGCTCTAACTTGGCACGGTTATACTGCTCATATCATGCATACGGTGTCTTGCATTGCATAGTTTAGACATCATATACACAATATTCAACACCATGTTCTTAGTTCAGACTTCATATCGAATGCCCTCTGTTTAGCATATAAATCACATATGTGAATTAAATGATGCGATCCTGATTACTTAGATAACATGTAGGTGAATTATGTCATGCGATCCTGTTTAGTTATTCATCATATCTTTGAATTATGTTATGCTATGCTATCCAGTTTAGATAGACATCATATATGTGAAATTATGTCATGCTATCCATTTTAGTTAAACAATATACATGTCAACTATTTCATGCCCTCTTTTTTCCACACTATCTATTGCATTTGTCTCTCATACAATGTCTGTACATTCAACTATGTTTCCTGTTTATCAGCCATTTGAATTGGAGCGGGTGATGCCAGTATCTAGCGGACTAAAAACACGGTCTTCAAATAAAACAGTGCTACCTCTTGGTGGAGATAGCACCCCGGTTGTACATGCACAAGAAGCAGCCCTACCACACATAACCCAAACTCTCGCAGATTGTACCCCTACTGCGATGGACAGAGAACCAGCTTCACCCAATCTAACCCCAACCCCAGCCGATAGTAACCCAGTTCCTGTTGACACAGCACCATCTCCACCACAGAGCTCCCAAACAAGAGCAGTTAGTAAGGCAGCTCCAGTGCCCAAAGGGCCAGTACTATCATGGCGAACCCCAACTCCACCAGTTAGTACGCCTATTCCTGTGGAGGAAGCACAACCAGCTAGTCGTAGTTTAGCATCTATCGCATTTGATGTTGTTAAATCGTATGTGCGTATCTTCCCATCTTGGAAATATTATACTGAAGATGAAGGAAAATGCTAGTTGCAGGTGTTTGTCCAGGAGTTATGTGTAAGTAATGTTATTCATGGCAATTACTTTGCTTCGTCCCATACATCCTACCTCCATGATGGTTATAATACAGCAAATTTTCCCATTTTTCTCTATAGAGAAGGACCGATTTGGAAACTCAGGATGAGGTAACCTGTGCTAATACCTCTGCTATCTTCAAGAATGCTTGGTGGCAGTATCAGAATTACCTGAAGAAAACGTACTTCACCGGCAAAGAAACTCATCAAATTCCCTTACGTTCTCCTGAGACACATTTACTGGACGATGACTGGGAACACCTTGTTCTGTACTGGTCCCGAACCAAGAATGTGGTAAGGTCTATGAGCTCATTTTCTACTTTTTAGTATTATATTCTTGCGTCTTACTGTACTCTACTCATGTAGAACAAGTGCCTAAACCTGAAGAACAACTGTTCTAATTTAAGATTCCATTGCTATCATAGTTCAAAAAAGCGCTAGGCGTTAATTGTGTGTTTTGCCACCGCCTTGCGCTTTACTGACCAAAGCGCATGTTTATGCGCAGTTATGCATAGATTATGCGTAGTTATGCGCAATGAGTTTTGCCAACGCCTAGAGCCTAGGCACGCTTAAGCGCTCGCTTAGGCACGCCTTTTTTAACTATGATTGCTTTGCTCTTGTATCACTGTATTTACTCATACAAACTTATTTTTAAATTGAAGGATCCAATCGAAACTCCAATGGCACAGCAGGTATGTTCACGCATGTTTCTTTAACATGTTTGCTCTTATCAATAGCTCTGTTGATTTCAATTTCAATTGTGTATACAATTGACTTTCATATCATGCACATTACTAGCATCACAACATAGCCAATAGTGTTGTTGTACATGTAGACCCGTGGTACCCATCTGAAATCTTGTTGTGCCGTGTAGTTTCCCACGCTTTGTATTCTTTCACTGCTGCTTTGTCTTGAATTGATATGATTTGAACCGTGTCTCTATTTTGATTTGGCAAGACAATGCAGTGACCATAGGACATAGATATATGTTTGTTTGATGCTTTTATTATGTACTAGTACTTGGCAATAGAAGACTTGGTAGTTTAATCCTGTCCACCTTACTAATGAACTGGTTCACCGAAATGAGTTTCATATACTAGTACATGCTAAACTTGTTATGTGTCTGCTTGTTTCTTCTTTTAGAATGCTGACAGAATATTGGGGAAGAGTGCCTTATTAAGCAATGGTAAAGGAAGTAATGCAGATAAGGTTCAGGATAGTGACACATCCTTGTTGGTCTCCAACAAAGCTGATAAAACAGCTAAGGAAGACTATCTTGAAGACAGCGAGACAACCCCAAAGTCCTGTCTTGGTTTAGTGTTCGAGTTACTGGCCACTACCGCTTGCACAAGCTATTCAAACTCACTGTCTGAATCAGTTCGGTTTCTTGAGTCTCAACTACAAGCTGAAAGACATCGATCAGCTGTGCTGCGACAAGAAGCGGAAGGACTGCGGAAGTCCCTCGAGCATTCAGATGCATACTTTCTGGTGCAACAACAAGCGTTGGAGGATTTTAGCGCCAAACAGGACAAAGCTAATCAGCTTGCTAAGCTTATTGCCACCATGGTTGATACCCAGGATAACGTTTCTTGAGCTCTTCTGAAGTTGTTTCAGTTATGCTCTTGTTTTGCCGCGTTTATTTGCACTAGTGGCCAATTTTGACGGCTAGTGTATGTAATGTGCTGCTTTGTTCCCTATATTTGCACTTGTGGCGAACTTTGATGCCCAGTGGATGTAATATGTGTAATAGCGGTAATAGGCTAGCGGTAATTGCTTGCTTATTTATTTCCTTATTGTCTTGTTTAGTTGTTTGCTTGTAGTCACTGCAGTTCTTTTTCTGTTTTTCTCTAGTGGCCACAATAGCCTATTTTTGGTAACTAGGCCAAAATAATCGTGGCAACACACGGACTGTTGTAACCATGGGCCTCCTGCAGGTCGTATGATCCATGGGCCTTCGTCCGGCCGTAGGATCCATCGGCCTTCTATACGGGCCTTAGGGTCCATGGGCCTTCTACGGGCCGTACGATCCATGGGCCTTCTACGGGCCGTACTATGCATGGGCCTCATACGGGCTGTAGGATCCATGGGCCTTCTATGGGGCGTATCATCATTTCGCCAATCATGGGCCGTACTATTCGTGGACCATAACGGGTCGTTAATAGGCCGTATTTGATAACTCTATGAAAACAGCCCAACGGGTTTTTTTTGACATGAAAACGGCCCAACGTATTAACGGTCCGCAAACGGGCCGACTGTAACGACGGGCTGAATTTGGCCCACAAGCAGAAAATGACAGTAACGGGCCGTATGTAACCGAATGCTGCAAATGAGCCCAAGAATCAATGGGCCCTGAGAAGGCCGAAAGATAACTTGGGCTGGAAACGGCCCAATGGAATAACGGGCCGTTAATGGGTATAAAGTGATACACTGTTCATTACGGGCCAGTTTCACCACGGGCCGTTAATGGGCCAAGAGTTACAAAGGTCCTCATATGGGCCGAAAGAAGTCATGGGCCACACATGGGCCGGAAGTTAAAACGGGCTGAATCATATTGGACGGCCCAGATGACGCTACTGGGCCTAATTCGGATAGGGCGTAACGGGCCCTGGGTTAGCGGGCTGTAAATGGGCTATATGCGAATGGGCCATTAACAGGCTTTCCGTGGGCCGGCCCGCCACCTTTTGACCAAGTCAAACGGGCCGGCCTTTTCACAGGAATGGGCCTCTGTTGGGCCGTGCCACGTGTCGCCGTATCATAGGCGCGTTCGGTCCAATGAGCGGATGACATCTGTCCCAACGGTGAGCCGACACGTGTTTCCTCCCGCCAATGATGATTTTACACGTGGAAAATCCCCATTGGTCGGGGCTGTTAACGGGTTATCGAATCCAAAACCCGACCCGATAGCTTAACGACATTCCGTTACGGTGGATGCCACATGTCGGTCACCCTTGACGAAAGCACTTCTGTGACGTGCGATTTATCATCATGGAAGTGGACACTTCCGTGATGATAATTTTGGTAATGTCATGGAACACTTCTACGACAGCACAGGTATGACTATCTTGATTCTGTCATAAATTTGTCATGGATGTACATGCATGACAAAAAACGCGACCTACTGTGACAAACACGTATCATCACGGAAGTGTATTTTTTTGTAGTGAGAGCTGCAGGATCGGTAGCATCCCCGGTCAAAGCCGCGGGAGCGAAGGCGCGAAACTTCTTTAGCAGGGACTCCACCTGACCCTTCACGGTTGCGGCAGTAGCTGCGCAATGCTCGTCGTCCACAGGCTCTAGCAGCTCGTCAAGGCGGGCGGTGGGATCGCGAAGATGGAGGTGGCTGAAGAAGCGCATCAGCGCGACTGAGGAAAGGATGCGAGCCTCTTCCTCTTCCATGGGGTCGATGCCGCTCACAACTTCCTTAAGCGCCTCGACCAAGTAGGGAAGCAGCTGGGCAGGGCCGTCCTCGTCGGTGGTCAGCGGCTTCTCCAAGCCCTTATCATAGAGCGTCTTCAGTGCGACACGAGACCTCTCCTCCAGGAGCGCGAAGGCCGCGCGGTCCTCGGCCAGAACTTTCGCCTTGGTGCCAAGTTCGGCCTTCTCCGCCTCCACCTTCCGCTCCAGCTCCTCCAGCCGGCCGCGCTCAGCGGCCTGCGCCTTCACCGACGGCTCCAGCTCGGCGTGTGTAGCGACCAGACCTCAAACAGTCTGTGCTGCTGTGCACCAGTGTCATCCCTGGATCAGTAATGCTGACACGCACAGTACAAATGGAGGATTTATAACAGAGTAGCAATCACACACTTATTACATCGAATATCTCAAAAGAGAATAAGTATGATAAATATGGCTTAAGGCCATCTAAATACGATAACAGCGGAAGGCTTGGAAGATAAGTGAGTCCATCAACTCCAACGGCATCACTGAGTATAAGACCACGACCTAAGGCACCTTACTCGTCATCTGAAAAGTCTGCAACATGAAACGTTGCAGCCCGAAAACGGGTCAGCACATGGAATATGCTGGCAATGTAACACATAGAGAATAATGAACATAGTAATGCTATACTACATGCATATATGGCTAGTGGAAAGCTCTATGGTTACAGTTTTACGAAAAGCCAATTTTTCCCTACTGCAAAGGAATAAATTTTTATTTAACTATCATGGTGGTTGTTAAACATTGAGAATGGTTGACAGCATTCTCAATCCCAATTAAGTATCATCATTAACCCAACAAGATTAATTAAAGTAACATGATGAGATTCACACGAAAATCCAAGTACTAGATACTCAAGTTGTCCATAACCCGGGACACGGCTAACCATGATTAGTTTATACACTCTGCAGAGGTTTGTGCACTTTTCCCCACAAGACTCGATCGCCTCCGCTTGATTCTCGCACTGCATGATGTTTGAGAAACGGATGACCGAGACACAGTCTTTCAGAAGTGTTTGCACCTTACGATGTGATAGACCGTACCACGTACATCCCCTACATCTGCTAGTCTACCACTGTAAGAGTTCACACAACTTAATCAACTATGCTAGAGCCCATAATAGCTTGCGGCTGCACACGGAAGTTTCTAGCATGAAAAATCTCATGATCCCTTTGAACCTGGGTGGCGGTCCAAAAGAAAAACAGGCAATCCTGGAATACCCAGGTACCTCAATCCACCCAGATGTGAGTTTTAGTTGCCACCTTAAGTAAACCATTAATTAACAATCTCACATCTGTCATGAATATCTCTCAAACCCAATCCACGTCTACAAGCATAGCATAGCAATATAATAGCAAACGTAGAAGTAACTCCCAAGAGTTTGATAATAAAACAGGTAATAGGTACTACCTCAGCTACTTCCCAATATCCACAATTTAATTAGATCCTAATCATGCAATGTTTGAGGATTGATCTAATGCAATAAAAACTGGGTATGGAAAGGTATGATCAAAGTGTTACTTGCCTTGCTGATGATCTGCGAAACCTAGAGATTCGAAGTAACAAGCGGCGCACTCCGGGTACTCTATCGCAAACAAACAAGCAAACAATAAGTACTCATCTAATGCACAAGTAAAACTCAAATAAAAGATCCAACCAGAAAGTTCAACTTAAAAACTCCGGTTTGCAAAAGAATTAAATCAAACGAAGCAACGAAAGTCAAACGGCGAAAGAAACAAGCTTCGTTTACTAATCTGGATCTAGGTCAAATTTTACAGTAGTAAAAACTTGTTTGAGTAGATTAAACAGAGAGAGAATTTCGAGACGAAACTCTAGGCGCTTGAATCGCCTGATTCCGATAAACGAGCGAAAAGTTAAACGAAAATGAAGATCTGATCAGGAATCGAGATCTGGAAAAATCGCGGAAAATCGATGAAAAAGAAAACTGACGAACAGTTAAACGAACGGACGTTCGTTAACAGCGACAATCCGACGAACACATTCGTTTAAACGAATGGGTCGGTGAACGTTCACTAAATAATAAAACCAAAATAAATAAATAAACCGATCTAAAAAAACAAAAACTAGGGTTTAGAAAAAAATGAACGTTTTTTTTAGAAAACCGGCAAGGCGGCGGCGGCTCGGCTACCTCGTCGGGACGGGCTCCGGCGGCGTCGGGCAGGGCTCCGGCGGGGCTCGGCAAGGGCGGCGGGGCGGCGGGGCTCGGGGCGGCGAGGGGCGACGGCGTACGGCGTCGGGGCGGCGAGCTCCTCGGGCGGCGGCGGCTTGGGGCGGGGACGGGGTGAGAGGGAGGGGCGGCGGCGGGGTATATAAGGGGGGGCTGCCTTGGAGGAGGGGCGAGGCGGCGTCGGCGAGCGGGACTCGGGCGGCGGCGGCCGTGCTCGCCACGGTCTCCAGGAGGGAGACGGGCGCGGGATGGGCCGGCCTGGCTCGGCTGGGCCTCTGCCCGGTCGGGCGCGGGGATTTTTTTTAAATATTCCGCCGAATCTAAAAAAATCACAGAAAAATAAATAAAATTCCAAAAATGATAAAACAAATTTTCCCCGTCTAATTAAAATAATTAGAACAAGGTGAACATTTTTTTGACCCAAAAATGCAGTTTTGAAAACGTGCAATTTTTTTAATGCAAGTAAAATTGCAAATAAAATCCGAATAAAGTCCAATATATGATTTTAATATTTTTCCTCCAATATTTCAACTGTTTTGGAGAAGTCATATTTTCTCCTCTCATTTATTTTAATATGAAATATTTTTCGGAGAGAAAATAATTAAAACCAAAATCCTCGTTTTATCATTTGATAAAAATCAAATATGAAAAATCGGAAAAATCCCCAACTCTCTCCGAGGGTCCTTGAGTTGCTTAGGATTTATCGAGGATTTGCCAAAATGCAATAAAATATGCTATGCAATGGGATGTTACAAACCTACCCCCTTAAGATGAATCTCGCCCTCGAGATTCGGGTTGGCTAGAAAATAGGTGAGAGTGGTCCTTCCGTAGATCTTCCTCTCGCTCCCAGGTGGCTTCATCTTCCGTATGGTGACTCCACTGGACTTTGCAAAACTTGATAACCTTACTGCGGGTAACTTGGCTGGCATACTCAAGAATCTTAACTGGTTTCTCCTCATAGGTCAAATCACTTTCCAGCTGAATCGCTTCCAGTGGCACTGTATCTCTTAGTGGTATCTCAGCCATCTCTGCGTGGCACTTCTTCAACTGGGAAACGTGAAATACGTCATGAACTCCTGACAATCCTTCAAGCAATTCCAGCTTGTAGGCAACTTCTCCCATACGTTCCAAAACTCGGTATGGTCCGATAAAACGGGGCGCTAACTTTCCCTTAACTCCAAAGCGCTTCACTCCTCGAAGTGGTGATACTCGAAGATAAACTCTGTCTCCGACTTCGTGAACTGTCTCCTTACGTTTAGAATCCGCATAACTCTTCTGCCTGGACTGGGCTACCTTGAGCCTATCGCGAATCAACCTCACTTTCTGTACAGACTCCTTAATCAAATCTGGTCCAAACAACTGACGGTCTCCAACTTCGTCCCATAACAATGGTGTTCTACACCTCCTTCCGTACAAAGCTTCAAAAGGGGCCATCTTCAAACTAGTTTGATAACTGTTGTTGTAAGAAAACTCTACATATGGCAAATTGTCGTCCCAACTAGATCCATAATCTAGCGCACAAGCTCTCAACATGTCTTCTAAAATCTGATTGACTCTCTCGGTCTGTCCATCTGTCTGTGGGTGAAAGGCTGTACTGAATTCTAGCCTGGTTCCCAAAGTTTCATGTAACTGATTCCAAAACTTCGAGGTAAACTGGGTTCCTCTATCTGATAGAATGGTCCTCGAAACTCCATGCAAACATACGATCCTGGTCATGTATATCTTTGCCAACTTAGCACTGGTGTAGGTGGTCTTCACTGGAATGAAATGAGCTACTTTCGTCGAACGGTCGACTACAACCCATATTGAGTCATAGCCTGAATGAGTCCTGGGCAATCCCGTGATAAAATCCATGCCTATTTTATCCCACTTCCATTCCGGTATCGGCAATGGTTGTAGCAATCCTGCTGGCTTCTGATGTTCTGCCTTCACTCTCTGACACACATCACAAACTGCTACATACTCCGCAATATCCTTCTTCATTCCGGTCCACCAGAAAGTATCCTTCAAATCCAAATACATCTTGGTATTTCCTGGGTGAATCGAATACGGTGAATCATGGGCCTCTTGCAAGATCAATTTCCTGATCTCCGGATCATTGGGCACGTAAACGCGGTCCTCAAACCATAAGGTATCGTGCTCATCCTCACGAAATCCATTGGCTTTTCCTTTGCTCAACTTTTCCTTTATCTCGTCAATCTCCTTGTCTGTCTTCTAAGCTTCTTTGATCTTTTCCATCAAGGTAGACTGAATCTCCAATGTCGCTAAATAGCCTCTTGGGACTATCTCCAAACATAGCTCACGAAGGTCCTCGGCTAACTCCTGAGGTAACTCTCCTGTCATGAGGGTGTTGATATGACTCTTGCGGCTCAAAGCATCTGCTACTACGTTAGCCTTCCCTGGGTGATAATGCAATCTCATATCATAGTCCTTAATAAGCTCCAACCATCTCCTCTGCCTGAGATTCAACTCCTTCTGCGTGAAAATGTACTTCAAACTCTTGTGATCCGTGTGCACCTCACAATGGTTTCCAATGAGAAAATGTCTCCATGTCTTCAATGCATGCACTACGGCTGCTAATTCCAAATCATGCGTGGCATAATTCTTCTCATGGGGTTTAAGTTGTCGTGAAGCATATGCCACAACTCTTCCTTCCTGCATAAGCACTGCTCCAAGTCCTCGACGAGAAGCGTCGCAATAAACTTCATAATCCTTGCGTTGATCTGGTAGAATCAACACTGGTGATGTAACCAATCGTTTCTTCAACTCTTGGAAACTAGCTTCACATTCCTCAGTCCAATTGAACTTGGTGTCCTTCTTTAATAGCTCAGTCATGGGTTTTGCAATCTTCAAGAAATTCTCGATGAACCTCCGGAAGTATCCTGAAAGTCCAAGGAAACTCCGGATCTCTCCAACTGACGTGGGTGATTCCCAACTTGTTACTGTGTCAACTTTGGCGGGGTCTACTGCTATTCCTTCTCCGGATATAACATGTCCGAGGAATCCAACTTCCTTCAGCCAAAATTCACATTTGCTGAACTTGGCATATAACTGATGTTCTCTGAGCTTCTCAAGTACCAAACGCAAATGCTCCTTATGCTCTTCTTCATTCTTGGAATAGACTAAAATATCATCAATGAACACCACGACAAACTTATCCAAAAACTCCATAAACACCTTGTTCATCAAGTTCATGAAATAGGCAGGTGCGTTAGTCAGACCAAATGACATAACGGTATACTCATACAGCCCATACCTGGTGGTAAAAGCCGTCTTAGGTATATCCTGATCTCGAATCTTTAACTGATGGTATCCTGATCGTAGATCGATCTTGGAAAATACTTTAGCTCCTTGTAGGCGGTCGAACAAATCATTGATCATCGGCAGTGGGTACTTGTTTTTGATGGTCACTTCATTCAATCCACGGTAATCAACAACCATCCTCAATGATCCATCTTTCTTCTCCACTAGAAGTACTGGTGATCCCCAAGGTGACGAACTTGGGCGAATATAGCCTTTATCCAATAACTCCTTAATCTGCTTCTTAATTTCCTCCAAATCTTTTGCGGGCATCCTGTACGGTCTCTTAGATATTGGCCCTGTGCCTGGCAAAAGTTCAATCAGAAACTCAATGTCTCTATCCGGTGGCATGCCTGGCAACTCCTCTGGAAATACATCCGGGTAATCCTTCACCACTGGCACTTCCTCCTGTACAACTCCTGATAAGGAATTCACTTGAGTCCTTTTCGGCATATGTCGGGATACATACTTAATCCTTCTTCCTTCTGGGGTGGTAAGCAAAATCGACTTACTGGCACAATCGATGTTCCCTCCATACTTTGATAACCAATCCATGCCTAATATCACATCCAATCCTTGCGATTCCAATATTATTAGGTCTGAGGGAAACACGTAGTTACCAATCCTTAATGGTAACCGATCACACCATAAACTAGCCATATACTCTGCTCCTGGCGAGGTTACTAACATGGGTGACCTAAGGGCTTGGGTTGGCAGTTTATACTTATCCACAAATCCGCTGATATGTATGAATGCGATGCACCAGTATCAAAAGGAACGAGTGCAGTAAATGACTTAACCATAAACTTACCTATTACTGCATCAGGCTGTGCTTCAACCTCTTCCACGCTCACGTGGTTCACATGTCCTTTATTGAAAGGGTTCGGCTTCTTCCCAGAGCTTCCATTTCCACTACCATTCTGGGCTTCAGGACATTCATTGGCATAATGTCCAGTCTTCTGGCACTTAAAGCAAGTGACTTGGCTCAGGTCCCTCTTAGCTGGGGTTGAAGGGTTGGTACGGTTCTGTCCGTTGCTTCCTTCGTTCCCATTACCATTCTTGGAGCCATTATGGTTGTGCGAACTACCTCCTCCATGGGTATGCTGAAACTGTCCTCCCGATTTCGGGGTAAAACGTGGCTTCTGCTGAGCTCCAGAATTGTACTTCCCTTGTCCATACTTCCTCTTATGGTTTTCAATCTGCTGTTGCTTCCCTTCAATCATGAGCGCTCTATCTACCAACTCCTGGTAGTTGTTGAAGGTTGCTACCATTAGCTGCATGCTCAACTCATCATTCAATCCTTCGAGAAACTTCTCCTGCTTGGCTGCATCCGTAGCAACGTCATCTGGTGCATAACATGCTAACTTACTGAAATCCTCCACATACTGGCCTACGGTGCGTCCTCCTTGGCGTAGGTTGCGAAACTCACGCTTCTTCATAGCCATCGTTCCTGCTGAAACATGGGCTGTACGGAAAGCTTGCTGAAACTGGTCCCAAGTGACAGTGTCAATAGGGTGTGTGGCTGTGTAATTCTCCCACCATGATGCTGCGGGTCCATCAAGCTGATGTGCGGCAAAACACACTCTTTCCGCATCTGTGCATCCTGCAGTGGCCAACTCTCTTCCAACTTTGCGGAGCCAATCATCTGCAACAATCGGCTCGGTGCTACTGGAAAACACCGGCGGATTTAGCCTCAGGAAACGGGCTAAATGATCAACAGGTGGTGGTGGTGGGTTGTTGTTGTTGTTGTTGCCTTGGTTCTGTACTAGCACTTGCATCAGGGCATTCTGTTGCTGAATCAACTGAGTGATCTCTGGTGGGAAAACAAATCCGGTGTCGCGTCTCGGAGGCATCTGATAGGTTAGAAAAGATGAGAGTTTAGAATAGAATGAGGTCTAGAGAGAAAACACTACCCATATGCTCATGAGTCAAACACAATCAATATCACTCAATCAATCCAAACAAGGCATACAATCAATCTAACTAGCGTTACAAAAGTGCTTGAACTATAATAAAAAATGGGGGAAAACTACTACTGATATGGTGGTCTACTAGAAATTCTGATCAGTTGAAGACTCCATGATATCTGCTCCAGCTTCATCAACAAAGTCATCTTCACTAGGGTCCGAGTCGGTGTCGTCGATGATGATGTAGTTATCCGGGCAAGCGCATTCATCACCTTCTGCTTTTGGCACTGGATTTCCCATGAATACTCCAATCTTCTTCTCCAGGTCATCATTCTTTCCTACTAGCGCGACGATTTCCTCCAAATAATCCTCGCGTGCAGCCTTGAGTTCTTCCTCCAGCTCCTTGATCTTCGCCAATGCCTTCTTCAGATCTATCTTGTCTGAGCACATCTGGTTCTCCTGGCGACGAATGTGTTGGTTTTGCCCCTGGATGAAAGCTGCAATTGATCCATCCTTCTTGGTGCTGATCATCTCCCATTGCTCGTCTCGGCGTCCACAAATCTGATAAATAGTATCCTTAAGCTCCCTGTGGTAGACTTCTCCAATGCGTCCCATAGCGATGTGGGCTGCCATGCTCTTCCCTAAACTCCAGGTTGGTGCTTCAAAAGACAACTTTATAGGCTCAGTGACTGGCGCAATCGTCCTTCCTGGAACTTGAACTTGAATCTGCCAGCTCTCCTCTTCAGGTAATGTGGCGTTGTAGGTTCCGGTGATGCTTGGTATTCCTATGTTCAAGTACTTAGTGACTTCCTTCAAGTGTCGTCCAAAAGGCATGTCTTCATCTGGTTGCATGAACTTGCTCCTTGCATCCGCCATTCCTAAAAGAGTAGAAAGTGGAGAGGGGTCAGAAATGAGAAGAGAGAAGTGTTCTAGGGTTTAAGCTTAGTGGTCGTGTCTTACAGTCAGCGTGTGCTCTGATACCACCTTTGTAGCGACCAGACCTCAAACAGTCTGTGCTGCTGTGCACCAGTGTCATCCCTGGATCAGTAATGCTGACACGCACAGTACAAATGGAGGATTTATAACAGAGTAGCAATCACACACTTATTACATCGAATATCTCAAAAGAGAATAAGTATGATAAATATGGCTTAAGGCCATCTAAATACGATAACAGCGGAAGGCTTGGAAGATAAGTGAGTCCATCAACTCCAACGGCATCACTGAGTATAAGACCATGACCTAAGGCACCTTACTCGTCGTCTGAAAAGTCTGCAACATGAAACGTTGCAGCCCGAAAACGGGTCAGCACATGGAATATGCTGGCAATGTAACACATAGAGAATAATGAACATAATAATGCTATACTACATGCATATATGGCTGGTGGAAAGCTCTATGGTTACAGTTTTGCGAAAAGCCAATTTTTCCCTACTGCAAAGGAGTAAATTTTTATTTAACTATCATGGTGGTTGTTAAACATTGAGAATGGTTGACAGCATTCTCAATCCCAATTAAGTATCATCATTAACCCAACAGGATTAATTAAAGTAACATGATGAGATTCACATGATAATCCAAGTACTAGATACTCAAGTTGTCCATAACCGGGGACACGGCTAACCATGATTAGTTTATACACTCTGCAGAGGTTTGTGCACTTTTCCCCACAAGACTCGATCGCCTCCGCTTGATTCTCGCACTGCATGATGTTTGAGAAACGGATGACCGAGACACAGTCTTTCAGAAGTGTTTGCACCTTACGATGTGATAGACCGTACCACCTACATCCCCTACATCTGCTAGTCTACCACTGTAAGAGTTCACACAACTTAATCAACTATGCTAGAGCTCATAATAGCTTGCGGCTGCACACGGAAGTTTCTAGCTTGAAAAATCTCATGATCCCTTTGAACCTGGGTGGCGGTCCAAAAGAAAAACAGGCAATCCTGGAATACCTAGGTACCTCAATCCACCCAGATGTGAGTTTTAGTTGCCACCTTAAGTAAACCATTAATTAACAATCTCACATCTGTCATGAATATCTCTCAAACCCAATCCACGTCTACAAGCATAGCATAGCAATATAATAGCAAACGTAGAAGTAACTCCCAAGAGTTTGATAATAAAACAGGTAATAGGTACTACCTCAGCTACTTCCCAATACCCACAATTTAATTAGATCCTAATCATGCAATGTTTGAGGATTGATCTAATGCAATAAAAACTGGGTATGGAAAGGTATGATCAAAGTGTTACTTGCCTTGCTGATGATCCGCGAAACCTAGAGATTCGAAGTAACAAGCGGCGCACTCCGGGTACTCTATCGCAAACAAACAAGCAAACAATAAGTACTCATCTAATGCACAAGTAAAACTCAAATAAAAGATCCAACCAGAAAGTTCAACTTAAAAACTCCGGTTTGCAAAAGAATCAAATCGAACGAAGCAACGAAAGTCAAACGGCGAAAGAAACAAGCTTCGTTTACTAATCTGGATCTAGGTCAAATTTTACAGTAGTAAAAACTTGTTTGAGTAGATTAAATAGAGAGAGAATTTTGAGACGAAACTCTAGGCGCTTGAATCGCCTGATTCCGATAAACGAGCGAAAAGTTAAACGAAAACGAAGATCTGATCAGGAATCGAGATCTGGAAAAATCGCGGAAAATCGATGAAAAAGAAAACTGACGAACAGTTAAACGAACGGACGTTCGTTAACAGCGACAATCCGACGAACACGTTCGTTTAAACGAACGGGTCGGTGAACGTTCACTAAATAATAAAACCGAAAAAAAAATAAACTGATCTGAAAAAAACAAAAACTAGGGTTTAGAAAAAAAATGAACGTTTTTTTAGAAAACGGCAAGGCGGCGGTGGCTCGGCTACCTCGTCGGGACGGGCTCTGGCGGCGTCGGGTGGGGCTCCGGCGGGGCTCGGCGAGGGCGGCGGGGCGGCGGGGCTCGGGGCGGCGAGGGGCGGCGGCGTACGGCGTTGGGGCGGCGGCGGCGGCTTGGGGCGGGGACGGGGTGAGAGGGAGGGGCGGCGGTGGGGTATATAAGGGGGGGGGCTACCTTGGAGGAGGGGCGAGGCGGCGTCGGCGAGCGGGACTCGGGCGGCGGCGGCCGTGCTCGCCTCGGTCTCCAGGAGGGAGACGGGCGCGGGATGGGCCGGCCTGGCCCGGCTGGGCCTCGGCCCGGTCGGGCGCGGGGATTTTTTTTAAAAAAAATATTCCGCCGAATCTAAAAAAATCACAGAAAAATAAATAAAAATCCAAAAATGATAAAACCAAATTTCCCCGTCTAATTAAAATAATTAGAACAAGGTGAACATTTTTTTGACCCAAAAATGCAGTTTTGAAAACGTGCAATTTTTTTAATGCAAGTAAAATTGCAAATAAAATCCGAATAAAGTCCAATATATGATTTTAATATTTTTCCTCCAATATTTCAACTGTTTTGGAGAAGTCATATTTTCTCCTCTCATTTATTTTTAATATGAAATATTTTTCGGAGAGAAAATAATTAAAACCAAAATCCTCGTTTTATCATTTGATAAAAATCAAATATGAAAAATCAGAAAAATCCCCAACTCTCTCCGAGGGTCCTTGAGTTGCTTAGGATTTATCGAGGATTTGCCAAAATGCAATAAAATATGCTATGCAATGATGATCTAATGTATAACATTCCAAATTGAAAATTTGGGATGTTACAGCGTCGCGACCCTTTACGGCGTCCTCCCGGGCCTTCATCTTCTCCTCCTCCGCCTTGCGGCTACGGGCTTCTTCTGCATGCTCATTGCGCAGGGTCTTCAGCTCGGTCTCCAGCGCCCGGCAGCGATCCTGGGCGGCCTCGACGTCCTTCATCGCCGCCTCGCGAGCAGCCGCTGCTTGAGCGGCGGCTTGCTTCTCCTTCTCGGAGGTCGCCGTGGCCTGGCTCAGCGCCGCCCAAACGGACACGTCAGCATGGAGCCAACCAGAGACCAGCTCCAGGTGCCCGGCCACCAGGAGGGGGTCGGCGCCCTGAAGATCTTCTCGCAGTCGGGTCATCTCAGAAAGAGCGCGCTCCAAGACATCAGGGGAGGCGGAAGGACCTGGAATCAGCAGTGCAGTAGGAGGAGGAGGAGGAGAAGGTATCGTCACCATAGCCTGGGAGACTGGGGGCTCCTGAACCTTGGAGACTTCAGCAGCCGAGCCGGACACCGGTGCCTCCGGAGCCAGCGGGGCCACGGGGGCTGACTCCTCCCGAGGATTCTCCCCCAGGCCTCGTGAGGACGACCGGGCCGGAGAGACATGAGCGCCAACGCTGCCCTTCTCCATGGAGGGAGACGCAGCCGGAGCAGGCGGGTAGGTACCTAGCGGCACCACCGCCTCCTCCTTCCTCTTCTTCGCCGCAGGCGTCGGCCTACTCGCGCAGCGGAGAAAGCGTCAAGGTCAAGCAGCAGAAGCAAGAATGAAACAAGGCAAGAGCACTTACTGGTCCACCGCGGTGTAGTCCACCCTCCTCTTGCTAAGCTTGAAGCCCAAGAGCCTCCCAGTCCGGGGCGCGGGCACACGGGCCCCAGGGGCAGAGGAAGGGGCGGTAGACGGACCAGAAGCAGCCCCAGGCGGCGTCAGAACAGGGGCGTCATCTCGGGAAACCAGCGCCGACCTGCCCCTCGTCAGGATCACGGGCTGCTCCCCCCTCCGGAGGTCGTCGGTCTCATCGTCATCGTCAGGCATGGTGCAGAGGAGGTCAGCCTTGCGCAAGGGGGAGGTCTCCCCCATCCCTTCGGGGGTCGCCTCCGAGTCGCGCTCCTCGTCCTCCTCCTCCTCCTTGCGAGAGTCGTCAGAAGACACCTCCACCAGCACCGTCGCAGCCGAGACCGCAGGAGGCGCTGGCAGCACCAGCCCGCGCCCATCAAAGGTTGGCCTGGCGGCCACGACCTGCGCCCCGTCCTTGCGGCGGAACAAGGGAACGAAGGCACTCGATGGGTATTCCCGATCGTCCCCAACCAGGAGGCGGAGAGCCGCAGCCAGCTCTTCGTCAGGCAAGGCTTCCGGGCTCAGGAGAACCTTGTCTTCTTCGCCCCCAAGCCTCCACAAGGGGCGCGTACGCGCCTGAAGCGGGGCCACGTGCAGCATCAGGAATTCCCTCAGGAGCATGGCCCCTGTCACTTCTGCCGCCTTCGCGTTGCCTGGCTTTAGGTTGGAGTTCATCTTCTCCAGCACCAACGTTGCCCGGTCATCAGTGAGCTTCGCGCGAGACCACCCCGCGTCGGACTGGGGCATCTCCGTTGGCAGCACCAAGCGTGGGTGGACGCACTTGGCGTCCATCATGACCCACTTGCTCCTGAAGCCCTCGGCCTTCTTCCTAGCCTTCGAGATCGAGTTGGCCTTGCCGGCCGCGATGAAGTTGGCGCACCCGGAGGTACGACCCTCGTTGATGCAGAGGAAGAAGAAGTGGCGCAGCAGAGCCACATATGGCATCACGCCGAGAAACACCTAGCAGTAGAAGGCGAAGATCGACAAGAGAAGGACAGAGTTGGGATGAAGATGCAGCGCCTGCAGCCCGTAATGGCCAAGGACATCATAGAAGAAGTTGGAGAAGGGGGGAACCAGCCCCACGACGATGCTGCTCATGAAGAAGGGGAAGAAGGTGCTTCCCTCGGGCTCCGGCACAGCAGAGCCAGCCCGGAGCTCAGTCTTCCCCCTCTTGTTGCTCTCTCCCGCCGTCAGTAGGTGCCTGGCGGCGAGGTTCTTCTCTGAAACATTGGGCGCGTCCAGAGCCTACTCGTACCAGGCGGGCGGCGAAGAAACCTTGACCTTCCGGGGCGCCATTGGTCGCTGATGAGGAAGGGGATGGGAGCAGATCTGGAGATTTCGGAAGCAAGGGGCGAGAAAGGGGATCTGGAGCAAGGCGAAAGGGAGCAATGAAGGCAAGCGTAGCCCGCGCCAGCCTTTTGTCAGTCGGGCAGTTGCCGAGGCAGCGTGGGGAAGCGGAGACACCCACGTCCAATCAATCGCCACGCGTCGACCAAGGCCGCAGGTTGTTGGGGCCCGCGACGCTCCGCACTTGCCCTTAGGCTTTGCCTCGAAGCCAAGTCCGAGCGCACCTTGGGCCCGGGGGCTACTGTCGGTGTTCTGGGAACGGGGGTCCCAGACTTGCCTACCTGCGGCCCATGGCGTGGCTCCACTCGCGGCCCAGTACGGCCCGTCTTCACCAACAAACACCCAAGACCCTCGCGAGGGGACAAGCCTCGCGAGGCGGATGACACAAGACCTCCTCGGGAGTGGCCTCATCAGGCTGGCTAGCAAGGGGCGGAGAGATCAAGGCAAGGCGAACCTCGCGAGGTTCCAATGATGCAAGCCATGACGACCAAGACCAGGCGGGCGCCAGCACGCACAGTGTCCTCGCTTCCTCTTTGGTGCTAAGGAGGCAAGCGCAGGTGAGGAGTATCGAGGCATCAGGCAAAGGTTTCCATATCGGTGCAACGAGACCAAGACCAGCCGGACGGCAGGACGGAGGTCACCGTGGAGCCCAAGACGGCGTCACCACCAGAGCATTTGGAGGCGAAGACCACCTTTAGTCAGGATAGCTTGCACTAGCTGTCCCCTTTCAAATTGGCCATTGTTGTCTCCCTTCCCACGCAATATTTAGGAAGAGGACCAGGGCCTCTATAAATAGGACTAGCCACCACCGTAGGAGGCAACTGATCTTGGACGGATTCAGATCCTCACCCACACAAGTTCTCCAAGCACAAGAACACCTCGCCTCAGGAGGTTGTTCTTCCCCTTGTACTGTTCATCCTCAGCCCAAGAGGCAATCCACCACACCACACTGGAGTAGGGTATTACACCACAACGGTGGCCCGAACCAGTATAAATCTTGTGTCCCTTGTGTTGCGAGTTTTTCGAGCTAGGCTTTGAGATCGCGGCGAGGCTGAGGCCGTGGTTTGGTAGGGGGAAATCTTCGTGCGCACCCTAGTGTTCGAACCTCAAGGGTTTTGCCGAAACCCGAAATCCGACACTGCTCGACCACCACCCGCGCCGACCCGTAAATCAGTAATTTGCTTTTCAATTCGGGCATGAAAACACATTTCTTTGCTTCTTTATTTTCTTCAAGGGCATTGGGTACATAATAATTCACCAAATATTTTCTAGAATATTAAGACGAAAGAAAACAAGAACCATAAGTAGGCATTTTAGAACATATCCAACTTCCATAACTGCTCGCACTTGTTGGACCAACATCTTCTCATGCCTTTATTGTTGCTCTGCGGATTCTTGATCCTGCATTCTTCATTCTTCTTCTTCGATTCTAAAGAAGTAGATGTTGCTTCCCCTCTAGTTTCTTCTCTGATTGCACATGCGTCCGCATCATTAGCCTCAATTCTACCAATGAGTGCACGAACATCTATTAAGTTTCTTTCTATCAATAAATCGATGTATTCTTATTCCCAATACCAAAATGAGCATCCACCTTCCTACACACATGACCATCTCAATAAGCTACCAAAATTGAACCGAATAGGTTGACAAAGCTGAATGAAAAACAAGAACATACCCCATCGTTTTCGCATTTGAGAAATACCCATCTGGATTGTTGCGGCATGCTAGATGTTAGCCGCAACACTGTCTGTGTGCAGTCGTCACACTGTATGAGCGGCATCAGCGAGCCGGCGAGCCGCTGCACGAGCGCCGAGCCCGTGCGACGGCTGGCCGAGTCCTTGCCGGCAAACTGACGACGTCGGCTAGAGGACGAACCAGTACCTGCATGCGGCATCGGGGCTTCGCCGGGGCTGTGCGGGTTGCTCCTCGACCAATCCATGGCTTGGCGCAGCCGCCGGTGGCCGGAAACGCCAAATCCAGCGGCTGCGACAAACAACTGCCGATCTGCAACTTTCTGGCCGGCCGAGCCAGGAGAAAGTGGTGGAGGACAATCTCGGGAGTGTGGCAGCCCGACGGCGTGATCCCGACGGCTGGTATGGCCGGAATCCTAGGCGGCGGCCCGACGGCGTTGGGTGGGGAAAAGTGCGGGCATAAATGACCCCCAACCGCCCTGCTATATACAGGGCACCAACGGGACGAGGGGGAGAACCTGCATTTTCGTGGGTTGGAGTGAGAATTTTGTCGCGCCCCGCAAAAATATTTACGGGTCGGATGCGTTTGCGGGGTCAGATCGGGCAACTGTTTTCATGCGGATTCATATTTTGGCGGTTATTTTACGGGTCGTAGCATTATACGGGGTCGGCTAGAGATGCTCTTACCTGCGAAAGGTGAGCTACAGACTACACGAGATCGATGATGATTTTACTTGGCAGGTTCTTCATGAGAAAACCCCAATAGAAAAGGGGTGGGTCAATTGGGTCAGCGCAGACTCGGTGTCGATCGGGCTGCCAAGTCTGACGTGACTGTCCAACCCGATTTAGTACACTCGACTTACCTTCTTCATAAGCGGACATGGCTTAGTCATGTTTATGGGTATAAAAAATAATAATAAATAGTTCGCTTAACTTCTTGGTTGCATTGGGTGTCTACACTAGGGATGCAACGGGCCATCGTATTTTGCGTATAGTACGACAAAAAGAAACTCCTAATGTAACACCCCATGTAATAAGCAGTGTAGCTTTTTTAATTATATTGCCATGCCAGCATGCTTGTCTTGTTAATTGCCATTTGATACAAACTCACATTATAATGCAAGTCAAAAAAAATCTTCAATTGGCAACTAAAATGTTTACATTATGTCATAAATACCTCAAGTATATGTAAAAATGAAGTCAAACTCAATTGGATTCTCATCTTTTCACTAGCATCAATTTTGTGGACCAAAACAAATAAATAAAAGCATTGAAAATCAAAATACAAATATGGATGTTTCCAAATGTTATGTAAATATCTGGCAAGACAACTGGGGCCCACATGATTGGCACTCTATTTCGTGCTTCGGTGTTTGGAAGGTGAGTGGCGCAGGTTATTAATCAGACGCAGTTCTATATTGGAAACTGTCTGCTATTAAGTTCACACATGGCTTTTTCTGCGGGAATCGTGTGCAATTCAAACTAAAGTACTCGTAAATTCCAAAGACAGGCGTGTGTACTGTTCCCGTCGATCTGGATTCCGGCCGCCAATAAATACTACCTTGCTCACGTCGTCCCGCATGCATTCTCATCTATATCCTCCCCTCGCTCACCCTCTCCCTCTCTCTCACACACACACACACACAAATCTCTGCCATGATGATGACCCACAATTATAGGGGATCTATCGTAGTCCCTTTGATAAGTAAGAGTGTCGAACCCAACGAGGAGCAGAAGGAAATGATAAGCGGTTTTCAGCAAGGTATTCTCTGCAAGCACTGAAATTATCGGTAACAGATAGTTTTGTGATAAGGTAATTGGCAACAAGTAACAAGTAATGAAGGTAAATAAGGTGCAGCAAGATGGCCCAATCCTTTTTGTAGCAAAGGACAAGCCTGGACAAACTCTTATATAGAGAAAAGCGCTCCCGAGGACACATGGGAATTATCGTCAAGCTAGTTTTCATCATGCTCATATGATTCGCGTTCGTTACTTTGATAATTTGGTATGTGGGTGGACCGGTGCTTGGGTACCGTCCTTTCTTGGACAAGCATCCCACATATGATTAACCCATATTGCAAGCATCCGCAACTACAAAAGAAGTATTAAGGTAAACCTAACCATAGAATGAAAAATATGGATCCAAATCAGCCCCTTACGAAGCAACTGATAAACTAGGGTTTAAGCTTCTGTCACTCTAGCAACCCATCATCTACTTATTACTTCCCAATGCCTTCCTCTAGGCCCAAACAATGGTGAAGTGTCATGTAGTCGACGTTCAGATAACACCACTAGAGGAAAGACAACATACATCTCATCAAAATATCGAACGAATACCAAATTCACATGACTACTAATAGCAAGATTTCTCCCATGTCCTCAGGAACAAACGTAACTACTCACAAATCATATTCATGTTCATAATTAGAGGAGTATTAATATGCATAATGGATCTGAACATATGATCTTCCACCAAATAAACCAACTAGCATCAACTACAAGGAGTAATCAACACTAATAGCAACCCACAGGTACCAATCTGAGGCTTTGGGACCAAGATTGGATACAAGAGATGAACTAGGGTTTGAGAGGAGATGGTGCTGGTGAAGATGTTGATGGAGATTGACCCCCTCCCGATGAGAGGATCATTGGTGATGACGATGGCGATGATTTCCCCCTCCCGGAGGGAAGTTTCCCCGGCAGAACAGCTCTGTCGGAGCCCTAGATTGGTTCCGCCAAGGTTCCGCCTTGTGGCGGCAGAGTTTCTTCCCTAAAGCTTGCTTATGATTTTTTCTTGGACGAAAGACTTCATATAGCAGAAGATGGGCACCGGAGGCCTGCTAGGGGGCCCACGAGGCAGGGGGCGCGCCCAGGGGGGTAGGGCGCGCCCCCACCCTCGTGGCCAGGGTGTGGGCCCCCTCTGGTGATTTCTTTCGCTCAGTATTTTTTATTAATTCCAAAAATGACTTCCGTGAAGTTTCAGGACTTTTGGAGCTGTGCAGAATAGGTCTCTAATATTTGCTCCTTTTCCAGCCCAGAATTCCAGCTGCCGGCATTCTCCCTCTTCATGTAAACTTTGTAAAATAAGAGAGAATAGGCATAAGTATTGTGACATAACATGTAATAACAGCCCATAATGCAATAAATATTGATATAAAAGCATGATGCAAAATGGACATATCAACTCCCCCAAGCTTAGACCTCGCTTGTCCTCAAGTGGAAGCCGATAACGATAAATATGTCCGCATGTTTAGAGATAGAGGTGTCGATAAATAAAATATGGACATGAGGGCATCATGATCATTCTTATAACAGCAACGTATATATATTGTCATATGATATGCTCAAGTAATAATCTATTCACAATGTCAAGTATGAATCAGAAACTTCATTGAAAACCAACAAACTATAATCTCAGTCATTGAAGCAATTGCAATTTATCATAACATCGGAAAGAGTCAATATAAGAGCTTTTCAGCAAGTCCACATACTCAACTATCATTTAGTCTTTCACAATTGCTAACACTCACGCAATACTTATGGGTATGGAGTTTTAGTCGGACAGAGAAAGATAGGGGCTTATAGTGTTGCCTCCCAACCTTTTACCTCAAGGGTAATGTCAACAATAATAATTCATATTAACTTACTTCCAATTGGATATATATATATCAGGATCTTTCCAACACAATGTGCTTGCCAAAGGATCAAATGTAAAAAGGAAAGGTGAAGATCACCATGACTCTTGCATAAGGAATAAGACAAAAGTAAAAGATAGGCCCTTCGCCGAGGGAAGCAGAGGTTGTCATGCGCTTTCATGGTTGGATGCACGAAATCTTAATGCAAAAGAACGTCACTTTATATTTCCACTGTTGATATGGACCTTTATTATGCAGTCCGTCGCTTTTATTCCTTCCACATCACAAGATCGTATAAAGCTTATTTTCTCCACACTAATAAATCATACATATTTAGAGAGCAATTTTTATTGCTTGCACCGATGACAACTTACCTGAAGGATCTTACTCAATCCATAGGTAGATATGGTGGACTCTCATGGCAAAACTAGGTTTAAGGTATTCGGAAGCACAAGTAGTATGTCTACTTGGTGCAAAGAATTGGCTAGCATGAGGAGGAAAGGCAAGCTCAATATGTTGGATGATCCATGACAACATACTTTATTTCGGATATAAGAAAACATGACCCATTACGTTGTCTTCCTTGTCCAACATCAACTCTTTAACATGTCATATTTTAATGGGTGCTCACAATCATAAAAGATATCCAAGATAGTGTATTTATATGTGAAAACCTCTCTTTCTTTATTACTTCCTATTAATTGCAACGATGACCAAAACTGGGTTTGTCAACTCTCAACAACTTTTATTCATCATACTCTTTATATGTGAAGTCATTACTCTCCATAAGATCAATATGATCTCTTTGTTTCTTTTTATTCTTTCTTTTTCTTTTATTCACTCAAGATCATAGCAAGATAATCAAGCCCTTGACTCAACACTAATCTTTATTATATATAGCTCACGGACTCGATTACATAGAAGGGATCATAAGGCAAAACTCAAAACTAAATCATACTAAAACTTTATTCTACTAGATCAAGATATTACCAAAAGGATCGAACTAAGAAAAATGGTAAAGATAGGAGTGTGATGGTGATACGATACCGGGGTACCTTCCCCCCAAGCTAGGCAGTTGCCAAGGGGAGTGCCCATACCCATGTGATTATGTCTCTTTTGCTGGTGAAGGAATTGTTGATGATGTAGGCTTGTCGTCCATCTTCCAAGGCATAGGCTCACCATCATAGAAAGATGATCGAGTCTCCGGAATCCTCAAATCTGCAGCCAAGCTCATCCTCTTGAATCTATATTCATACTCACAGTTTTGGTTTTGCAGGTCATAGATCTGGGCTTGGAGGTGCTCGATTTTCTCGTGAAGCTTGAAGATGGCCTCCCCAATGTCCTTGGCATCCAGCTTGTGGTTGTTGGTGAACTCCGTGATCATTATGTGATTGGAGTCAAGCCCGCTCTCCACCATCTCCTGACACTTGAAAACTTGTTGCTTCATTGCCTCGAGCCTTGTCTCCACGCTTCCGGTCCTCCTTGGTCCCTCAACATCGCGTATGTGCAGCAACCCATCACGCATCTCAATGGTTTGAGGGTGTTGCAACACCTCCGCGAGGTAGGGGTTGATGACCTTCTCGAAGAACTTGTCCTTGGGGGCGCTTGGAGACGTCATGGTGACCTAGATCTGTCAGAAAAACAGCTCGAAACGAAAACAGAGGATATTTGCGTGATACGGTGGTCAAAACCTTCGGGAGATTATATAATGAATTTTTACCGACCAAAAGAAGTATCGTGCAAGAAAATGGAGTCCGGAGAGCGCACGAGGTGCCCACGAGGCAGGGGGCGCCCAGGGGGGTAGGGCGCGCCCTCCACCCTCGTGGACGCCTCGTGTCCTTCCCGGACTACTTCTTATTTTCCTATTTTCTTAGATATTCCAAAACGGAGAAAAATTGCCATTAGAACTGTTTTGGAGTCGGTTTACTTACCGTACCACATACCTATTCCTTTTCGGAGTCTGAAGCGTGCTGGAAAGTGTCTCTTATGTATTCCTCCGGGGTTACGGTTTCAATAACATTAGTTTCAATATTTATAGGATTACTTGAGATATAATGTTTGATTCTTTGACCGTTCACCACCTTCGGATTTGTGCCTTCGAAGTTGTTGATTTTTATGGCACCAGAACGATATACCTCCTCGATAACGTAAGGACCTTCCCATTTAGAGAGAAGCTTTCCTGCAAAAAATCTTAAACGAGAGTTGTATAGCAACACATAATCACCTACATTAAACTCACGCTTTTGTATCCTTTTGTCATGCCATCTTTTAACCTTTTCTTTAAACAGTTTGGCATTCTCATAGGCCTGGGTTCTCCATTCATCAAGTGAGCTAATGTCAAATAGCCTCTTTTCACCGGCAAGTTTGAAATCATAGTTGAGCTCTTTAATAGCCCAATATGCCTTATGTTCTAGTTCGAGAGGTAAGTGACATGCTTTTCCATAAACCATTTTATACGGAGACATACCCATAGGATTTTTATATGCAGTTCTATAGGCCCATAATGCATCATCAAGTTTCTTGGACCAATTCTTTCTAGATCTATTAACAGTCTTTTGCAAAATTAATTTGAGCTCTCTATTACTCAATTCTACTTGACCACTAGACTGCGGGTGATATGGGGATGCGATTCTATGATTAACATCATACTTAGCAAGCATTTTACGAAAGGCACCATGAATAAAATGTGAACCACCATCAGTCATTAAATATCTAGGGACTCCAAACCTCGGAAAAATAACTTCTTTAAGCATCTTAATAGAGGTGTTATGATCAGCACTACTAGTTGGAATAGCCTCTACCCACTTAGTAACGTAATCAACAGCAACTAAAATATGTGTATACCCATTAGAGGAAGGAAACGGTCCCATGTAATCAAAGCCCCAAACATCAAATGGTTCAATAACAAGTGAATAATTCATAGGCATTTCTTGACGTCTACTAATATTACCAATTCTTTGACATTCATCACAAGACAAGACAAACTTACGGGCATCCTTGAAGAGAGTAGGCCAATAAAAACCGGATTGCAATACCTTATGTGCAGTTCTATCTCCAGCGTGGTGCCCTCCATAAGCCTCGGAGTGACACTTGCGTAGGATCTGTTCCTGTTCATGCTCAGGTACACAACGTCTAATAACACCATCTACTCCTTCTTTATAAAGATGTGGGTCATCCCAAAAGTAATGTCTCAAATCATAGAAAACTTTTTCTTTTGCTGGTATGTGAAACTAGGTGGTATAAATTTAGCAACAATGTAATTAGCATAATCAGCATACCATGGAGCAGTTCGAGAAGCATTTATGACAGCCAATTGTTCATCAGGAAAGCTATCATCAATAGGTAGTGGGTCATCAAGAACATTCTCTAACCTAGACAAGTTGTCTGCAACGGGGTTCTCAGCTCCCTTTCTATCAATAATATGTAAATCAAATTCTTGTAGCAAGAGAACCCATCTAATAAGTCTAGGTTTAGCATCTTTCTTTTCCATAAGGTATTTAATAGCAGCATGATCAGTGTGAATAGTTACTTTAGAATCAACAATATAAGGTCTGAACTTATCACAAGCAAAAACAACTGCTAAAAATTCTTTTTCAGTAGTAGCATAATTTCTCTGGGCATTGTCTAGAGTTTTACTAGCATATTGAATAACATTTAATTTCTTATCAACTCTTTGCCCTAGAACAGCACCTATAGCATAATCACTAGCATCACACATAATTTCAAAAGGTAAATTCCAATCAGGTGGCTGAACAATAGGTGCAGAAATCAAAGCTTTCTTAAGTATTTCAAATGCCTCTACACAATCATCATCAAAGACAAAAGGAATATATTTTTGTAACAGATTAGTCAGAGGCCGAGAAATTTTTGAGAAGTCCTTAATGAACCTCCTATAAAAACCGGCATGACCCAGGAAACTTCTTATACCTGTGATGTCCTTAGGACACGACATCTTTTCAATAGCATCAACTTTAGCTTTATCAACTTCAATGCCTCTTTCAGAAATTTTATGCCCCAAGACAATGCCTTCATTAACCATAAAGTGGCATTTCTCCCAATTCAAGACAAGATTAGTTTCTTCACATCTCTGCAAAACTCGATCAAGGTTTCTCAAGCAATCATCAAAAGAGGATCCATAAACGGAGAAATCGTCCATGAAAACCTCACAAATCTTTTCACAAAAATCAGAGAATATAGCCATCATGCATCTTTGAAAGGTAGCAGGTGCATTACAAAAACCAAAAGGCATACGTCTATAAGCAAAAGTACCGGAAGGGCAAGTAAAAGTGGTCTTTTCTTGATCCTCAGCTGACACGGGTATTTGAGAAAAACCAGAGTAACCATCTAGAAAGCAAAAGTGTGTATGTTTGGATAATCTTTCTAGCATTTTATCAATAAAAACCAAAGGGTAATGATCTTTTTTAGTAGCTTTATTTAGTTTGCGGAAATCAATTACCATCCTATAACCTGTAATAATTCTTTGTGGGATCAATTCATCTTTATCATTAGGAACGACAGTAATACCTCCCTTCTTAGGGACACAATGGACAGGACTTACCCACTGACTATCAACAACGGGATAAATTATACCTGCCTCAAGGAGCTTTAATATTTCCTTTCTTACCACTTCTTTCATCTTAGGATTTAGCCGTCGTTGGTGATCAATAACTGGTTTGGCGTCTTTCTCCAAATTTATTTTGTGTTGACATAGAGTGGGACTAATGCCCTTAAGATCATCAAGAGTATATCCAATAGCAGCACGGTGCTTCTTCAGAGTTTTCAATAATTTCTCTTCCTCCTTCTCTGAAAGGTTAGCACTAATAATAACAGGATATATCTTCTTTTCATCAAGATAAGCATATTTAAGAGTATCAGGTAATGGTTTAAGCTCAAACACGGGATCACCCTTGGGTGGAGGAGGATCCCCTAGGATTTCAACAGGCAAGTTGTGTTTCAGAATAGGTCCCTGTTTAAAGAATACTTCATGGTCTAGCAAATATTGTTCTAAAGGATCACTAGGAGGCACGGCAATAGAAGCAAGACCAATAATTTCATCTTTACTAGGCAATTCCTCATCACGGGGTTGTCTACTAAATTTAGCAAAATTAAACTCATGAGACATATCCCCCAAACCAATAGTAACAACATCCTTTTCGCAGTCTATCCTAACATTAACAATGTTCAAGAAGGGTCTACCAAATATAATGGGACAAAAGCTATCTTGTGGGGAACCAAGAACAAGAAAATCAGCAGGATATTTAACCTTCCCACACAAGACTTCAACATCTCTAACAATCCCAATCGGTGAAATAGTATCTCTATTGGCAAGCTTAATGGTAACATCGATATCTTCTATCTCAGCAGGTGCAATATCATGCATAATTTCTTCATACAAAGAATGAGGTATTGCACTATCACTAGCACCCATATCACACAAGCCATGATAACAATGATCTCCTATTTTAACAAAAATAACAGGCATGCCTACCATAGGTCTATGTTTATCTTTAGCACCAGGTTTAGCAATTCTAGCAGTCTCATCACAGAAGTAAATAACATGCCCATCGATATTATCAGCCAAGAGATCTTTAACCATAGCAATTTAGGTTCAACTTTAACTTGCTCAGGGGGTTTGTGTGTCCTAATATTACTTTTGTTGACTACAGTTGAATCTTTAGCATGATCCTTTATTCTAACAGGGAAAGGTGGTTTCTCAACATAAGCAGTAGGAACAATAGGATCATTATAAGTGATAGTCTTTTCTTCAACTTTAATAGGTGCAACTACTTTTAATTCAATGGGAGGATTATATTTAAACCACTTCTCCTTAGGGAGATCAACATGAGTAGAAAATGATTCACAGAAAGAAGCTACTATCTCAGAGTCAAGTCCATATTTAGTGCTAAATTCACGGAAAGCATCGGTATCCATAAAAGATTTAACACAATCAAACTTAGGTGTTATACCTGACTCCTTACCTTCATCGAGGTCCCAATCTTCAGAGTTGCGTTTAATTCTTTCCAATAAATCCCATTTGAATTCAATAGTCTTCATCATAAAAGAGCCAGTACAAGAAGTATCGAGCATGGAGCGATTATTGAGAGAAAGTTGAGCATACAATTTTTGAATAATCATTTCTCTTGAGAGCTCATGATTGGGGCATGAATATAACATTGACTTAAGCCTCCCCCAAGCTTGAGCGATGCTTTCTCCCTCGCGAGGCCAAAAATTATATATATAATTACGATCACGATGAACAAGATGTATAGGATAAAACTTCTGATGAAATTCCAATTTCAATCGTTTGTAGTTCCATGATCCCATATCATCACATAGCCTATACCATGTCAATGCCTCTACCTTCAAAGATAAAGGGAAAACCTTCTTCTTGATAACATCCTCGGGCATACCGGCAAGCTTAAATAATCCACAAACTTCATCCACATAGATTAAGTGTAAATCGGGATGCAATCTTCCATCTCCTGCAAAAGGATTAGCTAGCAGTTTCTCTATCATACCCGAAGGAATTTCAAAGTAAACATTTTCAGTAGTTTCAGTAGGTTGAGGGGTAGCTAATTGTGGTTCCGGACGAGGTGAAGATACCCCGAACAAACCCCTCAAAGGATTATGTTCCATAGTAACAAGTGACAGTAAATTTCAGCACACTATATAAATTTTCCCTTACCAAATTCCACCTACCAAAGGCGCTTCACTCCCCGACAAAGGCGCCAGAAAAGCGTCTTGATGACCCACAAGTATAGGGGATCTATCGTAGTCCTTTCGATAAGTAAGAGTGTCGAACCCAACGAGGAGCAGAAGGAAATGATAAGCGGTTTTCAGCAAGGTATTCTCTGCAAGCACTGAAATTATTGGTAACAAATTGTTTTGTGATAAGGTAATTGGCAACAAGTAACAAGTAATGAAGGTAAATAAGGTGCAGCAAGATGGCCCAATCCTTTTTGTAGCAAATGACAAGCCTGGACAAACTCTTATATAGAGAAAAGCGCTCCCAAGGACACATGGGAATTATCGTCAAGCTAGTTTTCATCATGCTCATATGATTCACATTCGTTACTTTGATAAATTGGTATGTGGGTGGACCAGTGCTTGGGTACTGTCCTTTCTTGGACAAGCATCCCACTTATGATTAACCCCTATTGCAAGCATCCGCAACTACAAAAGAAGTATTAAGGTAAACCTAACCATAGCATGAAACATATGGATCCAAATCAGCCCCTTACGAAGCAACTGATAAACTAGGGTTTAAGCTTCTGTCACTCTAGCAACCCATCATCTACTTATTACTTCCCAATGCCTTCCTCTAGGCCCAAACAATGGTTAAGTGTCATGTAGTCGACGTTCACATAACACCACTAGAGGAAAGACAACATACATCTCATCAAAATATCGAACGAATACCAAATTCACATGACTACTAATAGCAAGACTTCTCCCATGTCCTCAGGAACAAACGTAACTACTGACAAATCATATTCATGTTCATAATCAGAGGGTATTAATATGCATAATGGATCTGAACATATGATCTTCCACCAAATAAACCAACTAGCATCAACTACAAGGTGTAATCAGCACTACTAGCAACCCACAAGTACCAATCTGGGGCTTTGGGACCAAGATTGGATACAGGAGATGAACTAGGGTTTGAGAGGAGATGGTGCTGGTGAAGATGCTGATGGAGATTGACCCCCTCCCGATGAGAGGATCATTGGTGATGACGATGGCGATGATTTCCCCCTCCCGGAGGGAAGTTTCCCCGGCAGAACAGCTCTGCCGGAGCCCTAGATTGGTTCCGCCAAGGTTCCACCTCGTGGCGGCGGAATTTCTTCCCAAAAGCTTGCTTATGATTTTTTTCTCGGACGAAGGGCTTCATAAAGCAGAAGATGGGCACCGGAGGCCTGCCAGGGGGCCCACGAGGCAGGGGGCGCGCCCAGGGGGTAGGGCGCGCCCCCACCCTCGTGGCCAGGGTGTGGGCCCCCTCTGGTGGATTCTTTCGCCAATATTTTTTATTAATTCCAAAAATAACTTCCGTGAAGTTTCAGGACTTTTGGAGTTGTGCAGAATAGGTCTCTAATATTTGCTCCTTTTCCAGCCCAGAATTCCAGCTGCCGGCATTCTCCCTCTTCATGTAAACCTAGTAAAATAAGAGAGAATAGGCATAAGTATTGTGACATAACATGTAATAACAGCCCATAATGCAATAAATATTGATATAAAAGCATGATGCAAAATGGACGTATCACATGACGCCACCGATCTGCCCATGCGCGGACAAGGAGGCGCCGCCCCCGAGGACGTTCAGTCGAAGAGCAGCAACGAGGAGGACCCCTCAGGCCACCGAACGAGGTTGCGCCGGGCCCCCCAACTTTGGAGTGGTTTTGGGGCTAGTATAATCTTTTGTGTGTGGAAGTCGCTGCCGCCGACTGAGAAAGCCAGGCAAATGGTGTTCAAGAAGGAGATGGCAGAGGAGGAAGCCAGGTACCAGGCGGTCGGTGAAGCCCGTGAGGCCGCGGGAAAAAGGAGGCGATGGCGCTTTGGGTGCAGTCGCGCGGAGGAGGTTTACGAAGTCGGTACTTCACGAGGAACGTCAAAGGCACTAGGCACCTCATCGCTGCGTGGCGGTGGGCCGATAAGCTCCAGCGTGTTTCCGACGAGGAGCTCCGGTGGGCGCCCAACAAAATGGCAAGATCGTTTGCGCTCGTTCACCGGTAAGAGGCAGATCGATACGTCAAGCGTTGCGCCTCCTCCGCCTTGCAGCGATGTGGACACGTACAGTGTTAGTTGTGATGCCCTGTCGACAGTAGGCAAGCGTCGATGGATCTGCTCTTGCTGTGCGGCTCGCCACGCCTCTCGCCTTGCGTGAAGGAAATATGCCCTAGAGGCAATAATAAAGTTGTTATTTTATATTTCCTTATTCATGATAAATGTTTATTATTCATGCTAGAATTGTATTGATCAGAAACCTAAATACATGGGTGAATACATAGACAAACACTGTGTCCCTAGTGAGCCTCTACTTGACTAGCTCGTTGATCAAAGATGGTTAAGGTTTCCTAACCATGGACATGAGTTGTCATTTGATAACGGGATCACATCATTAGGAGAATGATGTGATGGACATGACCCATCCGTTAGCGTAGCATATTGATCGTTCAGTTTTATTGCTATTGCTTTCTTCATGTCAAATACATATTCCTTCGACTATGAGACTATGCAACTCCCGGATACCAAAGGAATACCTTGTGTGCTATCAAACGTCACAACATAACTGGGTGATTATAAATATGCTCTACAGGTATCTCCGAAGGTGTTTGTTGGGTTGGCATAGATCGAGATTAGGATTTGTCACTCCAAGTATCGGAGAGGTATCTCTGGGCCCTCTCGGTAATACACATCATAAAGCTTGCAAGCAAACGACTAAGGAGTTGGTCATGAGGTGATGTATTACGGAACGAGTAAAGAGACTTGCCAGTAACGAGATTGAACTAGGTATGAAGATACCTACGATCGAATCTCGGGCAAGTAACATACCGATGGACAAAGGGAATAACATATGTTGTCATAACGGTTCGACCGATAAAGATCTTCGTAGAATATGTAGGAGCCAATATGAGCATCCAGGTTCCGTTGTTGGTTATTGACCGGAGAGGTGTCTCGATCATGTCTACATAGTTCTCGAACCCATGGGGTCCGCACGCTTAACGTTCAATGACGAGATTGTATTTTGTGAATTATGTGATTTGGTGACCGAATGTTGTTCGGAGTCCCAGATGAGATCACAGACATGACGAGGAGTCTCGAAATGGTCGATAAGTAAAGATTGATATATATATAGGACGATAGTATTCGGACAACAGAAGTGTTCCGAAATGTATCAGGTATTTATCGGAGTACTGGGGGTTACCGGAAACTCCGGGGGGGGGGGATATATGGGCCATATGGGCCATGAGAGGGGAGCACACCAGCCCACAAGGGGTGGTGCCCCCTATGGCATGTGGCCAAATAGGAGAAGGAGAAGAGGGGGTTCGACCTCCCTTCTTTCTTCTCCGGTGGAAATAGGAAAGGGGGGCGCCACTTGGGGAAACCCCAAGTAGGATTCAGATCCTACTTGGGGCGCCCCTTGCAGCCTCTCCTCCCCTCCCACCTACATATATGTGGGGAGGGGGCGCCTAGAACACACAACATCAAGTGTTAGCCGTGTGCGGCGCCCCCCTCCACAGTTTACACCCCCGGTCATATTTTCACGGTGCTTAGGCGAAGCCCTGCAAGAATCACTACACCATCACCGTCACCACGCCGTTGTGCTGACGGAACTCATCTACTACCTCGACTCCTTGCTGGATCAAGAAGACGAGGAACATCATCGAGCTGAACATGTGCAGAACTAGTAGGTGCCGTACGTTCGGTACTCGATCGGTGGAGTGCAAAGAAAGTTCGACTACATCAACCACGTTGTGAAACACTTCCACTTACGGTCTACGAGGGTACGTAGACACACTCTCCGCCTCATTGCTATGCATCTCCATGGATAGATCATTGCGTGTGCGTAGAAAAAAAATTGTTTTCCATGCAATGTTTCCCAACAGTGGCATCATGAGCCAGGTCTATGCGTAGATGATATGCACGAGTAGAACACAAAGAGTTGTGCGCGATGATAGTCATACTGTTAACCACCAACATCTTACTTTGATTCGGCGGTATTGTGGGATGATGCGGCCTGGACCAACCTTACATGTCCACGCACTTGAGACCGGTTCCACCGACAGACATGCAACTAGTTTTGCATAAAGGTGGCTGGCGGGTGTCTGTTTCTCCTACTTTAGTTGAATCGAATTTGACTACGGCCGGTCCTTGAAGAAGGTTAAAATAGCAAACTTGACGAAACACCATTGTGGTTTGATGCGTAGGTAAGAACGGTTCTTGCTAGAAGCCTGTAGCAGCCACGTAAAACTTGCAAACAACAAAGTAGAGGACGTCTAACTTGTTTTTGCAGGGCATGTTGTGATGTGATATGGTCAAGACATAATGTGATATACGTTATTGTATGAGATGATCATGTTTTGTAAAAGTTATCGGCAACCGGCAGGAGCCTTATGGTTGTCTCTTTATTGTATGAAATGCAAACGCCATGTAATTGCTTTACTTTATCACTATGCGTTAGTGATAGTTGTAGAAGAAATAGTTGGCAAGATGACCACGATGCAACGATGGAGATCAAGGTATTGAGCCGGTGATGATGGAGATCATGACGATGCTTTGGAGATGGAGATCAAAAGCACAAGATGATGATGGCCATATCATGTCACATATTTTGATTGCATGTGATGTTTATGTTTTATGCATCTTATTTTGCTTAGTACGGCGGTACCATTATAAGATGATCCCTTAACTAAATTTCAAGGTAAAAGTGTTCTCCCTGAGTATGCACCATTGCTATAGTTCGTCATGTTGGGACACCACGTGATGATCGGGTGTGATAGACTCTACGTTCACATACAACGGGTGCAAGACAGTTTTGCACATGCGGAATACT
Source organism: Triticum aestivum (assembly GCF_018294505.1). NCBI lineage: Eukaryota > Viridiplantae > Streptophyta > Magnoliopsida > Poales > Poaceae > Triticum > Triticum aestivum. The sequence continues at coordinate 203,454,625 of NC_057799.1, forward strand.
CGGGTTAAACTTGACGAGCCTGGCATGTACAAACATGGCCTCGGAACACTGGAGAGCGAAAGGTCGAACGTGAATCATATAGTGGATATGATCAACATAGAGATGTTCACCATTGATGACTACTCCATCTCACGTGATGATCGAACACAGTTTAGTTGATTTGGATCACGTATCATTTAGATGACTTGAGGGATGTCTATCTAAGTGGGAGTTCTTAAGTAATTTGATTAATTGAACTTAATTTATCATGAACTTAGTCCTGATAGTTTTTGCATATATGTGTTATAGATCAATGGCCCGTGCTACCGTTCCCTTGAATTTTAATGTGTTCCTAGAGAAAGCTAAGTTGAAAGATGATGGTAGCAACTACATGGACTGGGTCCGTAACTTGAAGATTATCCTCATTGCTGCACATAAGAGTTATGTCCTTGATGCACCGCTAGGTTAAAGGCGTGCTTCAGGAGCAGATGTTGATGTTATGAACGTCTGGCAAGCTTGATCTGATGACTACTCTATAGTTCAGTGTGCCATGCTTTACGGCTTAGAATCGGGACTTCAAAGACGTTTTGAATGTCATGGGCCATATGAGATGTTCCAGGAGTTGAAGTTAATATTTCAAGCAAATGCCCGAGTTGAGAGATATGAATTCTCTAACAAGTTCTATAGCTGCAAGATGGAGGAGAACAGTTCTGTTAGTGAACACATACTCAAAATGTCTGGGTATCATAATCACTTGACTCGGCTGGGATTTAATCTTCCAGATGATAGTGTTATTGACAGAGTTCTTCAATCACTGCCACCAAGCTACAAAGGCTTCGTGATGAACTATAATATGCAAGGGATGGACAAGACAATTCCAGAGCTCTTCGCAATGCTCAAAGCTGCGGAGGTAGAAATCAAGAAGGAGCATCAAGTGTTGATGGTTAACAAGACCACTAGTTTCAAGAAAAAGGGCAAGGGAAAGAAGGGGAACTTCAATAAGAATGGCAAGCAAGTTGCCACTCTAGGGAAGAAGCCCAAAGCTGGACCCAAGCCTGAAACTGAGTGCTTCTACTGCAAAGGGACTGGTCACTGGAAGCGGAACTGCCCCAAGTATTTGGCGGATAAGAAGGATGGCAAAGTGAACAAAGGTATATTTGATATACATGTTATTGATGTGTACCTTACTAATGCTCGTAGTAGCGCCTGGGTATTTGATACTGGTTCGGTTGCTCATATTTGTAACTCGAAACAGGAGCTACGGATTAAACGAAGATTGGCTAAGGACGAGGTGACGATGCGCGTCGGGAATGGTTCCAAGGTCGATGTGATCGCCGTCGGCACGCTACCTCTACATCTACCTTCGGGATTAGTTTTAGACCTGAATAATTGTTATTTGGTGCCAGCGTTGAGCATGAACATTATATCTGGATCTTGTTTAGTGCGAGACGGTTATTCATTTAAATCAGAGAATAATGGTTGTTCTATTTATATGAGTAATATCTTTTATGGTCATGCACCCTTTAAAACGTGGTCTATTTTTGTTGAATCTCGATTGTGGTGATACACATATTCATAATATTGATGCCAAAAGATGCAAAGTTGATAATGATAGTGCAACATATTTGTGGCACTGCCGTTTAGGTCATATTGGTGTAAAGCGCATGAAGAAACTCCATGCAGATGGGCTTTTGGAATCACTTGATTATGAATCATTTGATACTTGCGAACCATGCCTCATGGGCAAGATGACTAAAACTCCGTTCTCTGGAACAATGGAGCGAGCCAATGACTTATTGGAAATAATACATACCAATGTATACGGTCCGATGAGTGTTGAGGCACGCGGCGGGTATCGTTATTTTCTGACCTTCACAGATGATTTGAGAAGATATGGGTATATCTACTTAATGAAACACAAGTCTGAAACATTTGAAAAGTTCAAAGAATTTCAGAGTGAAGTGGAGAATCATCGTAACAAGAAAATAAAGTTTCTAGGATCTGATCACAGAGGCGAATATTTGAGTTACGAGTTTGGCCTTCATTTAAAACAATGTGGAATAGTTTCACAACTCACGCCACCTGGATCACCACAGTGTAATGGTGTGCTTGAACGCCGTAGCCGTACTTTATTAGATATGGTGTGATCTATGATGTCTCTTACCGACTTACCAATATCATTTTGGGGTTATGCATTAGAGACAGCTGCATTCACGTTAAATAGGGCACCGTCTAAATCCGTTGAGACGACACCGTATGAACTGTGGTTTGGCAAGAAACCTAAGTTGTCATTTCTTAAAGTTTGGGGTTGCGACACTTATGTCAAAAGGCTTCAGCCTGATAAGCTCAAACCCAAATCGGAGAAGTGTGTCTTCATAGGATACCCTAAGTAAACAATTGGGTACACCTTCTACCACAAATCCGAAGGCAAGATCTTTGTTGCCAAGAATGGAAACTTTCTAGAGAACGAGTTTCTCTCGAAAGAAGTGAGTGGGAGGAAAGTAGAACTTGATGAGGTAATTGTATCTTCTCACGAATTGGAAAGTAGCTCATCAGAGAAATCCGTTCCCGTGATGACTACACCAACTAGAGAGGAAGCTAATGATGATGATCATGAAACTTTAGATAAAGTTACTACTCGACCTCGTAGGTCGAGCAGAGCACGTTCCGCACTAGAGTGGTATGGTAATCCTGTTTTGGAAGGTATGTTACTAGACCATGACGAACCTACGAATTATGAAGAAGCCATGATGAGACCAGATTTCGATAAATGGCTTGAGGCCATGAAATCTGAGATAGGATCCATGTATGAGAACAAAGTGTGGACTTTGGTGGACTTGCCCGATGATCGGCAAGCCATAGAGAGTAAACGGATCTTCAAGAAGAAGAGTGACACTGATGGTAATGTTACTGTCTACAAAGCTCGACTTGTCGCGAAAGGTTTTCGACAAGTTCAAGGAGTTGACTACGATGAGACCTTCTCACCCGTAGCGATGCTTAAGTCTGTATGTATCATGTTAGTAATTGCCACATTTTATGATTATGAAATCTGGCAAATGGATGTCAAAACTGCATTCCTTAATGGATTTCTTAAAGAAGAGTTGTATATGATGGAACCAAAAGGTTTTGTCGATCCTAAAGGTGCTAACAAAGTGTGCAAGCTCCAGCGATCCATCTATGGACTGGTGCAAGCATCTCGGAGTTGGAATATACGGTTTGATGAGGTGATCAAAGCATATGGTTTTATATAGACTTTCGGAGAAGCCTGTATTTACAAGAAAGTGAGTGGGAGCTCTGTAGCATTTCTAATATTATATGTGGATGACATATTGTTGATTGGAAATGGTGTTGAATTTCTGGATAGCATAAAAGGATACTTGAATAAGAGTTTTTTATGAAAGACCTCGGTGAAGCTGCTTATATATTAGGCATCAAGATCTATAGAGATCGATCAAGATGCTTAATAGGACTTTCACAAAGCACATACCTTGATAAATTTTTGAAGAAGTTCAAAATGGATCAGTCAAAGAAAGGGTTCTTGCCTGTGTTACAAGGTGTGAAGTTGAGTCAGACTCAATGCCCGACCACTGCAGAAGATAAAGATAAAATGTAAGTCATTCCCTATGCCTCAGCCATAGGTTCTATCATGTATGCTATGCTGTGTACCAGACCTGATGTGTGCCTTGCTATAAGTTTGGTAGGGAGGTACCAAAGTAATCCATGAGTCGATCACTGGACAACGGTCAAGAACATCATGAAGTACCTGAAAAGGACCAAGGATATGTTTCTTGTTTATGGAGGTGACAAAGAGCTCATCATAAATGGTTACGTCGATGCTAGCTTGGACACTGATCTAGATGACTCTAAGTCACAAACTGGATACATATTTATATTGAATGGTGGAGCTGTCAGTTGGTGCAGTTCCAAGCAGAGCGTCGTGGCGGGATCTACGTGTGAGGCGGGGTACATAGCTGCTTCGGAAGCAGCAAAGGAAGGAGTTTGGATGAAGGAGTTCATATCCGATCGAGGTGTAATACCTAGTGCATCGGGTCCAATGAGAATTGTTTGTGACAATACTAGAGCAATTGCCTTAGTGAAGGAATCCAGATTTTACAAAAGAACCAAACACATCAAGAGACGCTTCAACTCCATTCGTGATCAAGTCAAGGAGGGAGACATAGAGATTTGCAAAATACCTACGGATCTGAATGTAGCAGACCCGTTGACTAAGCCTCTTCCATGAGCAAAACATGATCAACACCAAGACTCCATGGGTGTTAGAATCATTACAATGTAATCTAGACTATTGACTCTAGTGCAAGTGGGAGACTCAAGGAAATATGCCCTAGAGGCAATAATAAAGTTGTTATTTCATATTTCCTTATTCATGATAAATGTTTATTATTCATGCTAGAATTCTATTGATCGGAAACCTAAATACATGTGTGAATACATAGAGAAACACTGTGTCCCTAGTGAGCCTCTACTTGACTAGCTTGTTGATCAAAGATGGTTAAGGTTTCCTAACCATGCACATGAGATGTCATTTGATAACGGGATCACATCATTAGGAGAATGATGTGATGGACATGACCCATCCATGAGCTTAGCATATTGATCGTTTAGTTTTATTGCTATTGCTTTCTTCATATCAAATACATATTCCTTCGACTAAGAGACTACACAACTCCCAGATAATGGAGGAATACCTTGTGTGCTATCAAACGTCACAATGTAACTGGGTGATTATAAAGATGCTCTACAGGTATCTCTGAAGGTGTTTGTTGGATTTGCATAGATCGAGATTAGGATTTGTCACTCTGAGTATCGGAGAGGTATCTCTGGGCCCTCTCGGTAATACATATCATAAAGCTTGCAAGCAAACGACTAAGGAGTTGGTCACAAGGTGATGTATTACGGAACGAGTAAAGAGACTTGCCAGTAACGAGATTGAACTAGGTATGAAGATACCGACGGTCGAATCTCGGGCAAGTAACATACCGATGGACAAAAGGAATAACGTATGTTGTCATAACGGTTCGACCGATAAAGATCTTTGTAGAATATGTAGGAGCCAATATGAGTATCCAGGTCCTGCTATTGGTTATTGACCAGAGAGGTGTCTCGGTCATGTCTACATAGTTCTCGAACCCTTAGGGTCCGCACGCTTAACGTTCGATGACGATATTGTATTATATGAGTTATGTGATCTGGTGACCGAATGTTGTTCGGAGTCCCGGATGAGATCACAGACATGATGAGGAGTCTCGAGATGGTCGAGAAGTAAAGATTGATATATAGGACGATAGTATTCGGACACCGGAAGTGTTCCAGAATGTATCGGGTATTTATTGAAGTATCGGGGGGGTACCGGAAACCCCGGGGGAATATATGGCCCATATGGGCCATGAGAGGGGAGCACACCAGCCCACAAGGGGTGGCGCCCCCCTATGGCATGTGGCCGAATAGGAGAAGGAGAATAGGGGGTTCGGCCGCCCTTCCTTCTCTTCTTCCCCCTTCCTTTCTTCTCTGGTGGAAATAGGAAAGGGGGCGCCACTTGGGGAAACCCCAAGTAGGATTCGGATCCTACTTGGGGCGCCCCTGGCAGCCTCTCCTCCCCTCCCACCTATATATATGTGGGGAGGGGAGCGCCTAGAACACACAACATCAATTGTTAGCCGTGTGCGGGGCCCCCTCCACAGTTTACACCCCCGGCCATATTTTCACGGTGCTTAGGCGAAGCCCTGCGAGAATCACTACACCATCACCGTTACGGAACTCATCTACTACCTCGACACCTTGCTAGATCAAGAAGACAAGGGACGTCACCGAGCTGAACGTGTGCAGAACTCGGAGGTGCCGTACTTTCGGTACTCGATCGGTGGAGCGCGAAGAAAGTTTGACTACATCAACCGCGTTGTGAAACGCTTCCGCTTACGGTCTACGAGGGTACGTAGACACACTCTCCCCCTCGTTTCTATGCATCTCCATGGATAGATCATTGCATGTGCGTAATTTTTTTTGTTTTCCATGCAAAGTTTCCTAACAGTGCGGTGCTCCAGTGGTCTCGCTGTGTGGCGAGCTGGAGCCTATCGGCACGGACGCGCCTAGCTTGTTCTGCGGCGCACCATCGATCATGTTGTGCGGCAAGCTGCAGCCTCTCGGCACTGACATGCCTATCTTGATCCGCGTCACTGAAGCGTCGTGCACCAAGGGTCTGCTCAACCCTGGCGATGACGCGCAGCACGTCGTCGTCCATCGCGTTGCTAGGGAGGGCCTCGACGGGCCGTGGCGGCTTCTCGTTTTCCTCGTCGAGGAGTTTGATGGTAGAGGCATCGCTTTGGTGGGTTGTCATGCTTGGAAAAGGTGGATGTGCTATAGGCTGCGCTTGTTGCCTCGGTGCGTCGCACGCCGCCTAGGTTTATGCGCAATATCGCTGGGTGGCAGCAGGAAACCTGTGAGGAAATGGCGGAAAATGGTGGCGTGTTCATAGAATGCCATCAATTAATGGAATCTTAGCATAGAAGGAACATCGAGCTAGCACGAGGCGTGCGGGCACATTGCTCGCCCAAGGCTATGATCCATATACTTGTGTGCCCAATGGAGCAGACTATTCATAGTAAAGAATAATATTCCGTTTATGCTAGTAGAGCAATGGCGGCAAGCGTCACAAGAAGATGTACATGATGATCAGATGATCGTTTATCCTAGTTAATTATGCATGTAATAGTTTACTTTGGTGTGTGGAAATGTCATGTGTGTACTAGCCACCTATGTAATTGAATATTTAATTTGGTTGTGCAATCATCTCCTTATTAGTATATATGTTGTTGTTCTGTATGCAATCACATCGCACACGGAACACACTAGGGAAACCGTCGGTGACGAATTCATCAATCGCTGACAATTGTATACCAGGATGTGTTTGCCCACAACACACATGGCTTATTACCAGCAATCATCTGTGTTATTATCGGTCTTCGCACACATTTCTGATTACAGACATGTTTGCCACGTACCACACACATCTTGTTAAGTTGAACTATTTCTGTTCTCTTGGCTCAACGCAAATAGTTCATCCGAGTGAACTATATGCCGTATATTGCACACACCTTTGATCTGGCTGACCGTTTCTGTTGTGTTGCCTAATCACAAACAGTTCATCCGAGTTAACTGTATGCCATATATCGCACATAACTTCATCTGGCTGCCCGTTTCTATTGTTCTGCCTCATCGCAAACAGTTCATTGGAGTGAATCGTATGCCACGCCTCGCACACGCAACTCTTTTCTGAATTGTGTCTCATGTCTCTGCCATCACAAACGTTTTGTATCTTTTTTGATGGTTTTATTGCATCGCCGTTTGTGATTAATGCATTGCACACAGTTTCATTGAAGGGTCTTTGATTGGACTATCGTGTTTGGACCATCCTGCAGTAGTGATCTATCAAAAACTATACCATTTAATCTTGGTCGTAACCGTCAAGGTAGTGACAACCCCTTGTTCGCGTTGGGTTGCAAGTAGTTGTTGTTTGTGTGCAGACACTGTTTACATAGTGTTGCTTGGTTCTCCTACTGGATTGATAATCTTGGTTTCACAACTGAGGGAAATACTTATCTCTACTGTACTGCATCATCCTCTCCTCTTTGGGGAAATCCCAACACAGCTCACAAGTAGCAGGAAGATTTCTGGCGCCGGGACCGGGGAGACATCATCAACAACTATCAAGTACCCACACATAAACTTTCATCTCCTTGCATCTACATCATTTGCCATTTGCCTCTTGTTTTCATCTTCCCCACTACTATTTCTTTTACAAAAATACAAAAATATTTTTCGGTTGTCTTTTTCTTGTTTGCTTCTTTGTTTGCTTGTTATCCTGTTTGCGTAGTCACAGTGTCTCAAGAAAATACAAAATTGTGTGATTCTTCTAATACTAATAATAATGATTTTATTAGTACTCCGATTGCTCCTCCCGCCGCTAGTGCGGAGTCTTATGATATTAATGCCGCTTTGTTGAATCTTGTTATGAAAGAACAATTTTCCGGTTGTCCTAATGAGGATGCCGCGTCCCATCTAAACACATTCATGGAATCGCGTGCTATGCAAAAGAAAAAATATGTGGACAATGATATTGTGAAATTAAAATTATTCCCGTTTTCTTTGCGGGATCGTGTAGAAATTTATTTTTCATCTTTGCCACTAAATAGTATCGATTCTTGGGATAAGTGCAAAGATGCTTTTATTACTAAGTATTTTCTCCCCGTGAAAATTATTTCCCTTAGAAATCAAATTATGAATTTCAATCAACTTGAGCATGAACATGTAGCCCAATCTTGGGAAAGGATGAAATTGATGATAAGAAATTGCCCTACTCATGGTTTAAATTTGTGGATGATCATACAAACTTTTTATGTGGGATTGAACTTTATTTCTAGAAATCTTTTAGATTCTGCCATGGGTGGTACTTTTATGGAGATTACTTTGGGTGAAGCTACTAAATTTCTTGATAATATTATGGCAAATTACTCACAATGGCATACTAAAAGAGCTCGTCCTAGTAAAAAGATGAATTCTGTTGAAGAGATTATTACTTTGAGTGATAAAGTTGAGGCGCTTATGAAATTGGTTGCAAGTAAAAATGCTCCTATTGGTCCTAATGATGTGCCTTTGATTACTTTGATTGAGCAAAATAAGGATCCCGTAGATGTGAATTTTGTCTCGCGAAACAATTTTAATAGTAATGCTTACACAGGTAATTCTAATCCTAGTCCGTTTCCTGGAAATTCCTCTAATAATTATGGCAATTCCTATGGTAATTCTTATAATAATAATAGTATGCCCTCTGACCTTGAAAGTAATATTAAATAATTTTTTAATACTCAAAAGGTTTTTAACACTATGATAGAGGAAAAATTGAGTAAACTTGATGATATGTCTAGGAGCATCGATAGAACTATTCATGATGTGGAAAATCTTGAAACTGAAATTTTGCCACCCAAGATTGATATTAATGAATCAATGTAAAGCTTTATATGTCTCCATGGATGAAAGTAAGAAACAAACCACTATGCTTAGAAGTAAAAGGGGATTTTTTAGAAAAAGCGATTCCTCCCGGTTTCTTTCATGGTAATGATGAAGAGGTTAAACTGATTGGTGTTTCTATGTTAAACTTGATGAAAAGGGGACTGAAGAAGAGTCAACTTAAGTTAGAAGGCGTCCCCACAATTCGGAGGGTGAAAATCTTGATGAAAAATTAACTAAAAGTGGGTTTGAAGAGGTAAAAGATTTAACTAGTGATGTGCCCACTCTCTTGGATTACAAAAAATTTAATTATGATAGTTGCTCTTTGATACAGTATATTTCTTTGTTGCAATCCATGCTAAATTCACCCAATTCCTATGAACAAAATAACGCTTTTACTAAACATATTGTAGAAGCGATGATGAAAACCTTAGAAGAAAAGTTAGAATTAGAGATTTCAATTCCTAGAAAATTATGTGATGAATGGAAACCCACCATTTAAGTCAAGATTAAAAATTATGAATGCAGTGCTTTGTGTGATTTGGGTGCTAGTGTTTCCACAATTTCAAAATCTCTATGTGATGTGCTAGGTTTTACCAATATGGATGAGTGTTCTCTTAATTTGCACTTGGCGGATTCTACTATTAAAAATCCTTTGGGTAGAATTAATGATGTTCTTATTCTTGCAAATAGGAACTATGTGCCTGTTGATTTTATTGTACTTGATATTGATTGCAATCCGTTTTGCCCCATAATACTTGGTAGACCATTTTTACGAACCATAGGTGCCATTATTGACATGAAAGAAGGGAATATTAAATTTCAGTTTCCGTTAAAGAAGTATATGAAACAATTCCCTAGAACTAGAATTAAGCCACCATATGAGTCAATCATGAGGGCCACCTATGAAACCAAAACCAAATATGATAACAGTGGAAACTATGCATTATGCCTAGCTAGAGGCGTAAAATAATAGCGCAAGTTGGGAGGCAACCCTATAGTTATCTTTTATTTTTTCTTTTACTTGCTGTTTTTCAATAAATATACAATTATGTTACTTTTATGATTGTGTTTTAGTGTTTCTATTAGTGTTTGTGACAAGTAAAGCCTTTGGGATGATTTGGGTGATAGTTGCTTTGATTTTGTGCATTAACAGAAACTTTTGCGTCCAGTAGTAGAATTGTTAAAAATTGCTGGAGCATGATAAAATTCTGAATTTTTTACAAATGTTTTATATACAAATTCCCCATGATTTACTAATGTTTCAGAATTTTTGGAGTTACAAAAATATGGTCAATGTTCATATTACTACAGACTATTATGTTTTTGGTAGACTCCATTTTTGATGCATTGTTTCGCTTGTTTTGGTGAAACTATGGATTGTATCGGGGGGTATAAGCCATGGAGAAGTTAGAATACAATAGCTATAATGAAAAAACAAAATATGAATGAGTTTGCAACAATACTTAAAGTAGTGATTTGCCTTATTATACTAACGGATCTCACGAGGTTTCGTTCAGTTTTGTGTGATTGCAGTTCTCAAGTTTTGGGTGCGATCACGATGGATGAAGGAATAATGAGTGGCAAGAACCTAAGCTTGGGGATTCTTGAGGCACCCCTAAGGTAATATTCAAGGACTCCCAAGCAACTAAGCTTGGGGATGCCCCAGAAGGCATCCCTCCTTTCGTCTAACGACCATTGGTAATTTTACTTGGAGCTATATTTTTCGTCACATGAGTTTTGCTTGGAGCGCCTTGTATTATATGAGTCTTTGATTTGTTTGCCTTTTATTTGTTCACAATCATCCTTGCTGAACACAGCTATTTGAGAGAGCCACACACATATCATGATTTGCTAGAATACTCTATGTGCTTGACTTAAATCTTTTGAGCTAGGCAGTTGCTCTAGTACTTCACTTATACTCCCTCCGTCCCAAAATTCTTGTCTTAAATTTGTCTATATACGGATGTATCAAGTCACGTTTTAGTATTAGATACATCCGTATCTAGACTAATCTAAGACAAGAATTTTGGGACGGAGGGAGTATCTTTTTGAGCACGGTGGTGGTTATATTTTGAATAAATACACTCTCATGCTTCACTTACATTATACTGAGAGTTGATAAGATTAAAATTTTAAATAAATATACTCTCATGCTTCACTAATACTATTTTGAGGTTTTTTTTGAAGAAATAATTGCACTCTCATGCTTCACTTATATCTTTTTGACAGTTGATAATAATTTGCATAAGATATGAATTTGGTCCCAAAGTGATGGATATCCCGGGGGAATATAATAAAAACTTTCATATAAATCATTGGATACGATAAACTTGATTCCTTGCAAGAGTTTTGCGACATGAAGATAGTAATATGTGAGTCATGTTGGTGAGTAATTATGCTCTAGTAAGAATATTGGTGTTAAGGTTTATGATTCCCTATGCATGCACATAAAGTCAATGTTATGCAACGATGTTATATCCTACTTATGGTGCATTATTCAATGTTAGTTATTTTCAATGCATGCTTATGACCGTTGGTTGGTCGCTTCTCATTCTATTTTCTAGCTTTCATTTGTACTAAGCGGGAATGTTGCTTGTGCATCCAACTCCCAAAACCTAAAGTTGTGCCATATGAGTCCACCATACCTACCTATATGCGGTATTTCCATGCCGCTCCAAGTAAATTTGCAGGTGCCAACTCTAATTTTCAAAATGAATTTCTGTTTTGTGTACCCCTACCGTTCATGAAGCGACAGGGGGTGGCCAATATTTCCCATGCTAGGTATCTTATTCTCACAATGAGTGTTATTCACTTGTCATTGCACGATAGTGTGGTAGGTAATAGGGATGCCCAGTCCCAAAATGAAAAGAAACACTATGATAATAAATTCCTTGCAAAGTGCTGGTATGGTAGGCACCCGTGGATACGGCTAACCATGGATTGTGAAAGAATGGTGGAAAGGAAATAAACTTTACTTTTTATTTGGGAACCGCCTACAATTTGTATAGCATGGAAGATATTGGGAATTCTCACTCGTTTTCGTTGACAGGAAAAGCATGCCTCTCACAACATTTTTATCTCTGAATTTAAGCCTTGAGCTCTGGCACCTCTGCAAATCTCTACTTCCCAAAGGGCCTGTCTATTTAATTTTATGCATTTTTTTATGTTGAGTCTCCATCTTCTCTTATAAAGCACGAACTAGGGAGCACTATTGTCATACTTTTGCATTGGATGTAGCTAAGGTTGAGTCCGTTTCATCAATGGATCAATGATTAGCATAATGGGCTTTACCGTTGATATTTCGAAAGACATGATTGTTGTTGATATGCTTGAGTATTGATGTTCTCTTGTGAAATTATAGACTATTGCTTTGAAAAATTCAAGTCCAAATATCCATGCTGAAAAGAAAACAATATATGATGAATATGTTAGGTAGCATTCCACATCAAAAATTCTGTTTTTATCATTTACCTACTCGAGGACGAGCAAGAATTAAGCTTGGGGATGCTTGATACGTCTCCAATGTATTTATAATTTTTTATTGTTCCATGCTATTATATTATCAATCTTGGATGTTTATATACACTTCCAAGCAAAACCTATTAACTTAGTGCCCAGTGCGAGTTGCTGTTTTTTGATTGTTTTTTGTTTCGCAGAATATCAGTACCAAATGAAGTCCAAATGCCACAAAAGTTTTTGGAAATTTTTTTCTGGACAAAAGAGACAATAGAAGCTTCAGGAGAAGACCAGATGATGCACCATGGGCCCACAAGGCACCAGGGCACGCCCAAGGGGTATGCATGCCCTGGTGGGTGGTGGGGCCCACGTGGCTCCTTTTGACCTAGCTCCGCCTCTGTAAATTCTCTAAAATCGTGAAACCAATAGAGGAGTCCACGAAATACTTTTTCCACCGCAACAAGTTCTAGAACCACGAGATCCCATCTAGAGGCCCTTTCCGGCACTGTACCGGAGGAGGATTCGATCACGGAGGGGGCTCTTCATCATCCTTGCTGCCCTCCGATGATGCGTGAGTAGTTTACCACGGACCTATGGGTCCATAGTTAGTAGCTAGATGGTTTTTTCTCTCTTTTTGATCTTCAATACAATGTTCTCCTCGGTGTTCTTGGAGATCTATTTGATGTAATGACATTTTGTGGTGTGTTTGTTGGGATCCGATGAATTGTGAGTTTATGATCAGATCTATCCATGAATATTATTTGAGTTTTCTCTGAACTCTTTTATGCATGATTATTATAGCCTCGTATTTCTTCTCCGATTTATTGGTTTAGTTTGGCCAACTAGATTGATTTATCTTGCCATGGGAAGAGGTGCTTTGTGATGGGCTCGATGTTGCGGTGCTCAATCCTAGTGACAGAAAGGGACATGACACGCATGTATCATTGCTACTAAGGGTAAAAAGATGGGATTTATTTCATACGTGAGTTTATCTTGTCTACATCATGTCATCTTGCTTATGGCGTTACTCTGTTCTTCCATGAACTTAATACACTAGATGCATTTTGGATAGCGGTCGATGTGTGGAGTAATAGTAGTAGATGCAGAATTGTTTCGGTCTACTTATCTCGGACGTGATGCCTATATACATGATCATTGTCTTGGATATCGTCATAATTATTTGCTTTTCTTTCAATTGCCCAACACTAATTTGTCTATCCACTGTATGCTATTTTTATGAGAGAAGCCTCTAGTGAAAACTATGGCCCCCGGGTCTATTTTCTATCATCTGTTAAAACCAAAAATACCTTGGTGCAATTTGCTTTTATTTATTATATATTTTTTGTTCGATCTATCTATCAAATACTATATCGTTTAATCTTGCTCGTAACCGTCAAGGGACTGACAACCCCTTGTTCGCGTTGGATTGCAAGTATTTATTGTTTGTGTGCAGGTGCTATTTACATAGTGTTTCTTGGTTCTCCTACTGGATTGATAACCTTGGTTTCACAACTTAGAGAAATACTTATATCTATTGTACTGCATCATCCTCTCCTCTTCGGGGAAATCCCAACGCAGCTCACAAGTAGCAACCACCAGCTCAAGTTACAACACCAGTGCTTGAGTCACCCCAAGTAACCCCAGAAGGCATGGATAAAAGCTCACTATCTCCATAAGTGTCGCCTATGTTTCGTAGGCTTCGCAAAGGCCCAAGGTCCTCGTCCTCCATGTCGAGTATTCCTGAAGAGGATGTGCAACCTGCAACTTCTGTTGCACGTGAAGTGTTTCCTGAAGCCATCCCTTCCAGTACTGCTACAGAGTCTGAAGCGAAACAGGCTGAAGACATTCTGGCTCCATCAGCCGATGAAAATCAAGAAGCCACCGCTGCAATCGCCGCTCCTGAAATTGTACAACCTGAAGCCACCGTGTCTACCACTATGTGGACAACTAAAGGGCATTCACCTTCAATCCAACTTGAAGGAGCCATGAAGACACTGATATACTATGTCGTCAATGACATACATGTTTCAATACACATGACTTATTCATCAGGCAACTTGCCGCTTTAGGCATGGATCTATTTGGCCTCAAGATCTGTGTGCCTTATCAAGACCTGTTCATCTGTACAATATGAACCCTCTAGCCGTACCCATCACATATTTCTGCCTGAAGTTGATGCTCCTCATGAAGTCATATACCCTTTAGTAGAAAAAGATCCCAGACTTGTGGAGCCAAGCCACTCTGGGCATTTGGAAGCCATTCATCTTCACAATGTGGCCTCAACTTCTGGTCTTTCTGGTCAAATTCGGCAACCACATCAAGCTGATACTGATGCCACTACCAGTATTGTTCCCCAAAGGCTTCAGAAGCGCCCAAGAGTGAAGACAGATAGAGAGCTTCTTGTTTCCCCTCATCAAAAGCAAGATAAGCATCATGACTGGCTGAAGCTCCAGATGCAGAGTCTACTTGGTGACGTCAATCGCATCTGCAATCTTGACACGTCTCCGTCGTATCTTTAATTTTTTATTGTTCCATGCCAATATTATACAACTTTCACATATTTTTGGCAACATTTTATATGATTTATTGGACTAGCCTATTGATCAAGTGCCCAGTGCCAGTTCCTGTATTTTGCATGTTTTTTGTTTCGCAGAATATCCATATCAAACGAAGTCCAAATGCGATAAAAATTTATGGAGAATTATTTTTGAATATTTGTGATTTTTGGGAGTTGGAATCAACGCAAACGAGGGCCCACAACCACCTCAAGACACCAGGGCACGCCCCAGGCCCCTGGCGCGTGGTGGTGGGTTGTGCCCTCCTCGAACGTCAGTTGGAGCTCTACTTCGAGCGCAAGGAAGCTTATATCTGGAAAAAACCGTGTTAAAATCTCAGCGCAATCAGAGCTACGGATCTGTGGGAATATAAGAAACGGTCTTCGGCCAGAAAACAGAACGCGAAACAGAAGAGAGAAGAGAGGGAGATCCAATCTTGGAGGGTCTCCTGCCCTTCCGCCGCCATGCAGGCCATGGACCAGAGGGGGAACTCTCCTCCCATCTAGGGGGGGCAAGGAATAACAAGGAGGGGGGCTCTCTCTCCCTCTCTCGCGGTGGCGCCAGAACGTCGTCGGGGCAAGGATCGTGACGGCGATCTACATCAACAATCTTGCTACCGTCAACACCAACTTTCTCCCCCTCTATGAAGTGGTGTAATACCTCTTTTCCCCGTTGTAATCTCTACTTAAACATGGTGCTCAACACTATATATTATTTCCCAATGATATGTGGTCATCCTATGATGTTTGAGTAGATCCGTTTTGTCCTGTGGGCTAATCGCGATCTTGGTTGGTATGTGTGTATATTTTATTTATGGTGTTGAGCTACGGTGCCCCCCGTCTCGCAAACGTGAGGGGTACCCTCTGTAGGGTGTTGCAATACTTTCAAGGTTTTCTTATTGTCGGTTGTCGGGGTGACAGCAGCCTGAACACGGATAAGTGGGTTATGGCATATGGGAGTAAAGAGGACTTGATACTTAATGCTATAGTTGGGTTTCACGACCTTAATTATCTTTGGTAGTTGCGGATGCTTGCTAGAATTCCAATCATAAGTGCATATGATCCAAGTAGAGAAAATATGTTAGCTCATGCCTCTCCCTCATATAAAATTGCAAGAATGATGACCGGTCTAGTTATCGATTGCCTAGGGACAAATGACTTTCTTGTTGACAAATGCTATCCACTTTTATTATCTTGCAATTTATTCATAGTTTTATTCTGGAAAAGTACTCGTAGTTTATTCTTGCAAAGTAGTTTCATACTTGTTTTAGGTAAAGCAAACGTCAAGTGTGCGTAGAGTTGTATCGGTGGTCGATAGAACTTGAGGGAATATTTGCTATACCTTTAGCTCCTCATTGGGTTCGACACTCTTATTTTTCGAACAAGGCTACAAACGATCCCCTATACTTGTGGGTTATCAAGATCTTTTTCTGGTGCCGTTGCTGGGGAGCAATTGCG
Source organism: Triticum aestivum (assembly GCF_018294505.1). Taxonomy (NCBI): domain Eukaryota; kingdom Viridiplantae; phylum Streptophyta; class Magnoliopsida; order Poales; family Poaceae; genus Triticum; species Triticum aestivum. The sequence goes on from NC_057799.1 coordinate 203,471,099, forward strand.
TGGGGTGAATATTCTCGTGTGTGTGCTTGTTTTCTTTATTAGTAAGTAGTTTTTATTTTCAGTTCTAAGTTTTCTCTATCTTTAGTTCTGGATATGGAACACAAAATACCAAAAAAATTAGTGGTACTTTCTATGGAGATGGGGAACCTCCTAAAACCCCCGTTGCTCGTTATGTGAAAAATATTATGCACTACTTTGATAATCTTGAGAAAACCCCATTCAAATTTATAATGGGAGACACGTTGGATCAACATGAATACTTTAGGGATTATCGCTTGACACAAAAGGGAAATTATTATGGGATCAAATTGATATGTTGCATTGGTATGCTTGGAATTTATGCTTGAGATATGATTATACTTGTTTCTCTAGGATGAAGGCTCCACACCTTCCCTTTTCGTGCAAATTTAATGATAATGAAACCGTGGCTTCTTATGCTAATAATATATATGATTACTATGATGTGAAACGAATAGAAGAATTTGTTGCTTTTAAGGGTGCTTATGAAACTGAATCTTTGTTTGAAAAATATGAAGATTTTGATGATTCAGTTTATAGACCTGAAAATTTTGTTATCCTTAAATATTGCTATGAGAATTATAAATACAATTCCGATACTTATGTATTTCTTGAGAATGTCTCCACTGTCCAAGAAGAGACTAATATTTTGCAGGAGTCTACGGAAGAAGAAATTGATGAAACTGTGAGCTCATTGGATGAAAAAGATGATGAGGAGAGCGAAGAACAAAAGGAGGAAGAGCGGATGAGCTACCCGTGCCCACCTTTTAGTGAGAGTTATTATTCAGCTCATACATTATTTAATTTCCCTTCATGCTTACCGAAGGATGAATGCTATGATATTTTCTATGATCCCGTTGATTCATTTGAAATATCCCTTTTTGATGAACTTGATGCTTGCTATGCTTTTGGCCAAGATGCCAATATGAATTATGCTTATGGAGATGAACTTGCTATAGTTCCTTATGTTAAGAATGAAATTGTTGCTATTGCACCCACACATGATAGTCCTATTATCTTTTTGGATTCTCCCAACTACACTATATCGGAGAAGTTTGTTCTTATTAAGGATTATATCGATGGGTTGCCTTTTACCGTCGCACATGATGATTTTTATGAATATAATATGCATGTGCTTGCTGCTCCTACTTGGAATTGTTATGAGAGAGGAACTATATCTCCACCTCTTTATGTTTCCAAGACGAAAAAATTGCAAGAAACTTCTTATGCTATGTGTTGGCCTTTACTTGTTGTGCATGAATTGTTCTTTTATGACATGCCGATGCATAGTATGAGAGTTTGACTTCTTCATTGCATGATATATGTTGCTTTGTGCTCACTACTAAATTATAAGTCATTGTTAATTAAAATTGGCTTTGATATACCTTGGGATCCGGGTGGATCGATTACTTGAGCACTTTATGCCTAGCTTAATGGCTTTAAAGAAAGTGCTACCAGGGGGACAACCCGGAAGTTTTAGAGAGTCATTTTATTCTTTTGTATGCTTTTATAAAGTTTAAAAACAAAATATATAGAGAGGAATTTAAAACTTCACAAAAAGAAAAGTGATAGTGAGAAAGACGAGCACCGTGGAAGCGGGAGCTAGCCTTGAACTTCGTTCATGCTCATGGAAACTTTGTGAATCTTGATTACAGAAACTTTTCAACAAAAATAATTGTCCCCTTGTACAAATCCATTGTATTATAAAAATAATGTGCCAAGATTTACCTTTAGGATGATTAGATTGTTTGTTGGTATGTGCGGTGTAAAAACACAAACTTTGGCTGTAGTGGGCGATTTTACATTTTTACTGGAACAACAAAAGTTTCTGAAACTTTTTGCACAATATTTCTATAATAATTGGTTTTTCCAAAATTTTCAGAATTTTTGGAGTTACAGAAGTATGGTAGATGCTCAGATTGCTACAGACTGTCCTGTTTAAGACAGATTCTGTTTTTGATGCATTGTTTTGCTTGTTTGATGAAACTATTGATAATATCGGTGGTATGAGCCGTGGAAAAGTCATATTACAGTAGATACAATGCAAAAACAAAATATGAATGGGTTTTCAAAAGTACTTAAAGTAGTGATTTGCATTATTATACCAACGGATCTCACGAAGATTTTGTTAAGTTTTGTGTGGTTGAAGTGATCAAAGATCAAGGAGGTCTCGATATGAGGAGAACGAGGAGAGGCAAGATCTAAAGCTTGGGGATGCCCAAGGCACCCCAAGTAAATATCCAAGGATACTCAAGTGTCTAAGCTTGGGGATGCCCCAGAAGGCATCCCATCTTTCTTCAACAAGCATCGCTATGTTTTCGGTTTCGTTTCGTTCATGTGATATGTTCAAATCTTGGAGCGTCTTTTGTGTTTAGTTTTTTCTTTTATTTTATGCACCATGCTGGTATGGGATAATCCATGCTTGATTTATAGAATGCTCATTTCACTTCACTTATATCTTTTGAGTATGGCTTTAAAGAATGCTTCATGTGCTTCACTTATATCATTTGAAGTTTGGATTGCTTGTTTCTCTTCACATAGAAAACCGTTGTTTGTAGAATGCTCTTTTGATTCACTTATATTTATTACAGCATGGTCTTTTTTAGAAAGAATTAAACTCTCATGCTTCACTTATATCTATTTAGAGAGTCAACAGGAATTGGTCATTTGCATGGTTAGTCATAAAATCCTACATAAAACTTGTGCATCACTGAATATGATATGTTTGATTCCTTGCAATAATTTTGGGATATATAGATGGAATATGTGGGAGGTACTAGTAAGCGGTTGTGGTTAGTAAGAATATTGGTGTTAAGGTTTGTGATTCCCGAAGCATGCACGTATAGTCTCCCGTTATGCTATGAAGTTAGAGCATGATTTATTATTTATTGTCTTCCTTATGAGTGGCGGTCGGGGACGAGCGATGGTCTTTTCCAACCAATCTAACCCCCTAGGGGCATGCATAGTAGTACTTTGCTTCGAGGGCTAATAAACTTTTGCAATAAGTATATGAGTTCTTTACGACTAATGTGAGTCCATGGATTATACGCACTCTTACCTTTCTGCAATTTGCTAGCCTCTACAGTACCATGCATTGCCCTTTCTCACCTCGAGATGTGGTGCAAACTTCGCAGGTGCATCCAAACCCCATGATATGGTATGCTCTATCACACATAAGCTTTATTATATCTTCCTCAAAAAATCCACCATGCATACCTACCTATTATGGCATTTCCATAGCCATTCCGAGATATATTGCCATGCAACTTCCACCGCCTCCATTTTGATGACTTGAGCATTCATTGTCGTATTGCTTTGCATGATTGTAAGATAGCCAGCATGATATTTACATGGCTTGTCCGTTTTTTATATCGTTGTTACGCTAGATCATTGCACATCCTGGTACACTACCAGAGGCATTCATATAGAGTCATACTTTGTTCTAGGTATCAAGTTGTAATTTTTATTTTTTTCGAGTTGTAAGTAAATAGAAGTGTGATGACCATCATTATTCATAATTAGAGCATTGCCCCAGTGAGGAAAGGATGATGGAGACTATGATTCCCCCACAAGTCGGGATGAGACTCCGGACAATGAGAGAAAAAAGAAAAAAAAGAAAAAAACAGAAAAAAAAACAACAACAAACAAAGAGAGAAGGGGCATTGTTACTATCCTTTACCACACTTGTGTTTCAAAGTAGCACCATGTTTTTCATATAGAGAATCTCCTATTTAGTCACTTCCATATAGTAGTGGGAATTTTTCATTATAGAACTTGGCTTGTATATTCCGATGAAGGGCTTCCTCAAATGCCCGAGGTGTTCCTGAGCAAGCAAGTTGGATGCACACCCACTTAGTTTTCATATTGAGCTTTCATACACTTATAGCTCTTAGTGCATCCGTTGCATGGCAATCCCTACTCCTCACATTGGTATCAATTGATGGGCATCTCCATAGCCCGTTGGTTAGCCATGTCGATGTGACACTTTCTTACTTTTTGTCTTCTCTATATTTACCCCTATCATCATACTCTATTCCACCTATAGTGTTATGTCCATGGCTTGCACTCATGTATTGCGTGAGGGTTGAAAAAGCTGAAGCGCGTTAAAAAGTATGAACCAATTGCTCGGCTTGTCATTGGGGTTGTGCATGATAAATACTTTGTGTTAAGAAGACAGAGCATGACAAGACTATATGATTTTATAGGGATAGCTTTCTTTGGCGTTGATATTTTGAAAGACATGATTGATTGTTGGGATGCCTCAGTATTGATGTCTTTATGTCAAATTATAGACTATTGCTTTGAATCACTCGTGTCTTAATATTCATGCCATGACTAGACATATGATCAAGTTTATGCTAGGTAGCCTTCCACATCAAAAATTATCTTCGTTATCATTTACCTACTCGAGGACGAGTAAGAATTAAGCTTGGGGATGCTGCTACGTCTCCATCATATCTATAATTTTTGATTGTTCCATGCCAATATTATACAACTTTCACATGTTTTTGGCAACATTTTATATGTATTATTGGACTAACCTATTGATCCAGTGCCCAGTGCCAGTTCCTGTTTCTTGCATGTTTTTTGTATCGCAGAATATCCATATCAAACGAAGTCCAAAGGCGATAAAAATTTAAGGAGAACTATTTTGGAATATTTGTGATTTTTGGGAGTTGGAATCAACGCAAATGGGGGCCCACAGCCACCACAAGACACCAGGGCGCCCCCTGGCCCTTGGCGCATGGGGGTGGGTTGTTCCCTCCTTGAACGTTGGTTGGAGCTCTACTTTGGGTGCAAGGAAGCTTATATCCGAAAAAAAACCGTGTTAAAATCTCAGCGCAATCGGAGTTACGGATCTCCGGGAATTTAAGAAACGGTTTTCGGCCAGAAAATAGGAACGCGAAATAGAAGAGAACAGAGAGGGAGATCCAATCTCGGAGGGGCTCCTTCCCCTCCGCCGCCATGGAGGCCATGGACCAGAGGGGGAACTCTCCTCCCATCTGGGGGGAGGCGAAGAAAGAAGAAGAAGGAGGGGAGCTCTCTCCCCCTCTCTCCCGGTGGCGCTGGAACGCTGCCGGGGCAAGGATTGTGACGGCGATCTACATCAACAATCTTGCTACCGTCAACACCAACTTTCTCCCCCTCTATGCAGCGGTGTAACACATCTTCCCCCGCTGTAATCCTACTTAAACATGGTGCTCAACACTATATATTATTTCCCAATGATATGTGGTTATCCTATGATGTTTGAGTAGATCTGTTTTGTCCTGTGTGCTAATCGTGATCTTGGTTGGTATGTGTGTATATTTTATTTATGGTGTTGTCCTACAGTGCCCTCCATCTCATGCAAACATGAGGGGCCCCGTTGTAGGGTGTTGCAATACTTTCATGGTTTGCTTATTGTCGGTTGCCGGGGTGACAGCAGCCTGAACACGGATAAGTGGGTTATGGCGTTTGTGAGTAAAGATGACTTGATACTTAATGCTATGGTTGAGTTTCACGACCTTAATTATCTTTAGTAGTTGCAGATGCTTGCCAGAGTTCCAATCATAAGTGCATATGATCCAAGCAGGGAAACTATGTTAGCTCATGTCTCTCCCTCATATAAAATTGCAAGAATGATTACCGGTCTAGTTATCGATTGCCTAGGGACAAATGACTATCTTGTTGACAAAAGTTATCCACTTTTATTACCTTGCAATTTATTCATAGTTTTATTCTCGCAAAGTACTCATAGCTTTATTCTTGCAAAGTAGTTTCATACTTGTTTTAGGTAAAGGAAACGTCAAGTGTGCGTAGAGTTGTATCGGTGGTCGATAGAACTTGAGGGAATATTTGTTCTACCTTTAGCTCCTCGTTGGGTTCGACACTCTTATTTATCGGAGAAGACCACAAATGATCCTGTATACTTGTGGGTTATCAAATCTCTCTACCAAAAGTGCGTTTGTCGCTCATGAAGCCAATTGTCGCGCTTGGAAGAGCCTCACATTGTTGTGTTCTGAAGAAGACCTTGCAGCTGATGGCTTGTAGGAGAGCTTCAAATTTTGCTCCAAGCCCCTAGACTTTCCAAAGTGGCGTGCTAACCTGTCCATCGAGGACTCCGAGTACTCATTGTCTACACCAAAAGTCCATGCTCGTCTGATTGATGAGGAAGATGACGCCACTTCACCAACTTTGGCTTCACTGCATCACGACGTCGCATTGGCCCCTTCTACACCGCACAACACCCTCATCGACCCAGCTGCACCAACATCTTCTCCACCACCATCCGGGAACACTTAGACACCATATGTCTTCATTCCTTTTTGGTCATTCGATGACAAAAGGGGGAGAAGCTTATGGGTCAATAGTCTTCAAGCGGGCATTTAGGGTTGGGCGTGCTATATTTTCTTTAAGTCTTACAACTCTCGTTCTTGAAAATTTGTGGTTTTGAGTTCTAAACTTAAGTCCAGATGGGACATCTGCTACACTTGCTACTTTCTTTTCGTGCGTGTTACCTATATTAATTTTGTGCGCATGAAGTCATTCTGCATACGCCCATTTTTCATTGTGCATGTCATTATCTTCAAATTATTCTTATATGCACTTTGATTTGACTTCATGAAAAGAGAGACATCTCCACAAAGAAAAACCTGCCATGTGCATTTGCATTCAAAGGCAAATTACTTACATGTACATCTTTAGGGGAAGCCCCTCCAATTTCATGAAGCCAATGACCACATTCTTTAGCTTTCATATATTTTGTCCCCATTAAAAACTTCAATCGGTTTGTCATCAATCACCAAAAAGGGGAGATTGCAAGTGCATCTAGTGCCACCCCTAGTTGGTTTTGGAGTATTGACGACAAACTTGGTTGAGGGACTAATGTGTTTGTGAGATTCACAGGAGAACACAGGTAGAAGTCCCTATTGATTCGGTTTACCCATCAAAGATGACCCCTAAGAATGTATGAAGACATTGAAGAATTTGGTGGTTCGCGAAGACATTCGTCTCGAAGATAATGACACGTGAAGACATTCGCTTGAAGAAGTGGAACGCGAAGACATAATTTCTTTCGTAGTTTCATTTTCTTCTTTCCTGAGTCGTAGGAACCACCAAACTGTCAAGTGGGGTCGAGGTGAACAAAGTCAAAAACTGAAGTGATGCTCAACCTATAATCCTATGTCTTCGAGTGAAGACAATGAGAGAAAATATTATCCTTTGTTGGATAAGTCAGCTTTACTTGGAGCCAAAGTCAAGCTGCCACGTGTGTTTGAAATCTGGTCATTGGACATGTGTCAGTTGTCCATTGACCCAGTGTCATTTCGGACATAACATGCCGGGTTGCCTCCTGGCTATAAATAGCCCACACCCTCCACCATAAGTTGGTGGCTGGTCCGAGTTCGTGCATGGCTTTCATCGTTTGAGCAACCCACCTCCGAAGCCTTTGAGAGAGAATCCTTGCGAGGACAAACCCAGAACACCTAGAGCCCAAAGAGTGTTAAGCATCACTGAAGCCTTTCTGTTCTGTGTGAATCGAAGACTTATTACACTTGAAGACTGTGATCTTCCAGTCGGTTAGGCGTCGCGTTCTGAGCATCCAAGAGTCATTGTGGATTGCCGGTGAACAAAGTCTGTGAAAGTTTGGAAGTCTACCTTGAAGACTTACATGAGTGATTATGGATTGCAGCAAAGTATCTTTAGGATTTTACATATGATAAAAGTAGACCTGGGGACCATAGTTTTCACTAGAGGCTTCTCTCTTGAAAATAGCATACTGTGGGTAAACAAATTACTGTTGGGCAATTGATAGAAAAGCGAATAATCATGACAATATCCAAGTCAATGATCATGTATATAGGCATCACGTCTGCGACAAGTAGACCGACTCTTCCCTACATCTACTACTATTACTCCACACATCGACCGCTATCAAGCATGCATCTAGAGTATTAAGTTCATAAAGAACGGAGTAACGCCTTAAGCAAGATGACATGATGTAGACAAAGTAAACTCAAGCAATGTGAATAAACCCCATCGTTTTATCCTTAATGGCAATAATAAAAATACGTGTCTTGTCCCCTTCTGTTACTGGGATACAGATCACCGATGATTGAACCCATCACAAAGCACCTCTCCCATTGCAAGAAAAATCAATCTATTTGGCGAAACCAAATCAATAGATCAGAGAGAAATACAAAGCTATAACAATCATGCATAAGAGAGTTCGGAGAAGACTCAAATAATATTCATGGATAATCTGATCATAAACTCAAAATTCATCGGATCCCAACAAACACACCACAAAAAGTCATTACATCGAATAGATCTCTAAGAACATCAAGGAGAACGTTGTATTGAAGATCAAAGAGAGAGAAGAAGACATCTAGCTACTAGCTATGGACCCATAGGTCTGTGGTAAACTACTCACACATCATCAGAAGGGCTGCAAGGTTGATGTAGAGCCCCTCTATGGTCGATTCCCCCTCCGGCAGAGTACTAGGGAAGGCCTCCAGATGGGATCTTGCGAGAATAGAAACTTGCGGCAGCGAAAAAAGTATTTCGGGTGTCTCTCTGATGTCAGGAGAATTTTTGAGAATTTATAAAGGTGGAATTAGGTCAAGTGGTGCCACAAGGGGCCCACAAGCCTGGGGGGGTTCCCCCCTGGGGCGTGCCTCTCGAGCTTGTCACTCCCTCGTGGCTCGTCAGGTCTTCTCCCGTACCTTCTAGGGTCTCTTCTAGTCCAGAAAAAATTAATCCAAAGTTTTTTTTCGTTTGGACTCTGTTAGATATTGATTTCTTGAAAAGCCAAAAACAAGCAAAAAACAACAACTGGCACTGGGCCCTAGGTTAATAGGTTACTCCCAAAAAATGATATATAATTGCATAAAAATCATCCAAGATTGATACTATAATAGCATGGAACAATAAAAAAGTACAGATACGTTGGAGACGTATCAAGCATCCCCGAGCTTAATTCATGCTCGTCCTCGAGTAGGTAAATGATAACAACATAATTTTTGGTGCGGAATGCTACCTATCATGTTCATCATGTAATCTTGTAACATCCCAAATTTTCAATTTGGAATGTTATACATTAGATCATCATTGCATATCATATTTTATTTGCATTTTGTTTGATCCTAGAAATTCTACGCAACTCAAGGACCCGCGGAGAGAATTGGGGATTTCATTATTTTCATATTCGAGTTTTTCTCGAATTTTGAAAAGAGGATCGTTTGATTTTAATTATTTTCTCTTGAATATTTCTTTTATAAAAATAAAAAGAGAGAGGATAAAATGACTTCCTCAAAATAAAGAAATATCGGATATTTAATATTAAAATCAAATAAGAATTTTATTCAGAGTTTTATCGCTATTTTATTTGAATTAGGAAAAATATGCGTTTTTCAAAATTGCATTTTAGGCCCCAATAAATGTTCACCTTGTCCGGCCTATGTTTAGAGGACAGGGAAAATTTATTTCAGAATTTTTGGAGTCTGTTTAGTATTTCTTTTCTTTCTTTTTCTGCACGTCGGAATTATTTTTTAAAAAAAATTACCGACCTACCGGGCCGTGTCCGCCTGGGACACCGACCCGGCCGGCCCTTTGAGAGGCGAGGGGCCCGAGCCGCCAAACCCTAGCCAGCCCAGCCCCACACCCCGCCGCCGCCGCCAACCCCGCCGCCGCCGCCGGACGCCGCCAGCCCCGCCGCCCCGCGCACCGTCCCACGCCGCCGCCGCCGCACCTCGCCGTCGCCCCGTCGTCGCCGGAGGTAGCCGCTGCCGCCGCCTCGGTTTTCGTTAGAAAACCATTGTTTTTTTAGAACCCGCGATTTATTTTATTTTTTCGGTTTAGTTAATTAGCGAATGCCCGTTCGTACGTTCGTTTTAACGAACGGTTTTCACCGTTTAACCGCAGACAGCGAACGTTCGTTCGTTAGCGTGTTTGTTAGTTTTTCTTTTTCTCGGATTTTCCACGATTATTTTCGATCGCGATTTCTGATCCGATTTTTGTTTTAGTTTAACTTTTCGCTCGTTTATCCGAATCAGGCGATTCAAGCGCTTAGAGTTTCGTCTCGAAACCCTCTTTCTGTTTAACCAACTTAAACAAGATTTTGCTACTGTAAAATTTGACTTTAGTCCAGATTAGTAAACGAAGCTTGTTTCTTTCGCCGTTTGAGTTTTGTTGCTTCGTTTGATTTGATTCTTTTTGCAAACCGGAGTTCTTAAGTTGAACTTTCTGGTTAGATCTCTTATTTGAGTTTTACCCGTGCCCTTGCTTGATTGCTTATTGTATGCTTGTTTGTTTGCGATAGAGTACCCGGAGTGTGAAGCGTGCTACTACGAGTCTCTAGGTTTCGCGGATCATCAGCAAGGCAAGTAACACTTTGATCATACCTCTTTACTACCCAGTTTTATTGCATTAGATCAATCCTCAAACAATTGCATGGTTAGAATCTGATTTAAATTGTGGGCAGGGAAGTAGATGAGGTAGTACCTATTCACCTGTTTACTGTCAAACCTTGGGAGTTACTTCTACGTTGCTTATACTGCTATGCTATGCTCGTAGACGTGGATTGGGTTTGAGTGTATTCCATGACAGATTGTGAGATTGTTTACTTAATGGTTCAACTTAAGGTGGCAACTTTAATACACATCTAGGTGGATTGAGGCACCTGGGGAATTCCAGTGATTGCCTGTATTTTTGGAAATCCCGGGGTACCATGTGATTCTCCTATGGACTGCCACCCAGGCTCAAAGGGATCATAAGATTATTCATGCTAGAACTTCCGTGTGCAGCCACAAGCCATTATGGGCTCTGGCATAGTTGATTAAGTCGTGTGAACTCTTACAGTGGTAGACTAGCAGATGTAGGGGATGTAGGTGGTACTGTCTACCCATCGTAAGGTGCTAACGCTTCTGAAAGACTGTGTCTCGGTCATCTGTTTCTCAAACACCATGTAGTGCAAGAAATCAAACGGAGGCGATCGAGTCTTGTGGGGAAAAGTGCACAAACCTCTGCAGAGTGTACAAACTAATCATGGTTAGCCATGTCACCGGTTATGGACATCTTGAGTATCTAGCTTCTTGGATTATCATGTGGATCTCATCACTCTTAATTTGAAAATTTGATTGGGTTATTAATTACCTTTGAATTGGGATTGAGATGGGGTTTACCATTCTCAATGTTTTCAACCAACTTTGTAGTTAAATAAAAATTCATTCCTTTGTTGTAGGAAAAAATTGGCTTTCCGCAAAACATACTAACCATACAGCCTCCACCAGCCATATATGCATATAGTGATAGCTTTATTCTGTTCATTACTCTCTTGTGTTACATTGCCAGCATATTCTATGTGCTGACCCGTTTTCGGGCTGCAACGTATCATGTTGCAGACTTTTCAGACGACGAGTAAGGAGCCTTAGGTCGTGGTCTTTCACTCAGTGGTGCCGTTGGAGTTGATGGACTCACTTTATCTTCCAAGCCTTCCGCTGTTATCGTATTAGATGGCCTTAAGCCATATTTATTGTAATAAGTTCTCTTTTGAGATATTCGATGTAATAAGTGTGTGATTGCTACTCTATTATAAATCCTTCAAGTACTGTGCGTGTCAGCATTACCGATCCAGGGAAGACACTTATGCACAGAGATCAGACTGTTTGAGGTCTGGTCGCTACAAGATGGTATCAGAGCCCACGCTGACTGTAGGACACGACCACTAAGCTAAAGCCCTAGATCACTACTCTCTTCTCATTTCTTACTCCTCTCAATTTTCTACTCTTTAGGATGGCGGATGCAAGGATCAAGTTCATGCAACTGGATGAAGACACCCCATTTGGACGCCACTTGAAGGAAGTTACTAGGCACCTGAACATTGGAATACCAAGCTTCACCGGGACTTACAATGCCACTTTACCAGAAGAGGAGTGCTGGATGATTCAAGTTCAAGTTCCAGGAAGGACATTCACGCCAGTCACTGAGCCCATAGAGTTTTCCTTTGATGCACCAACCTGGAGTCTAGGAAAGAGTATGGCAGCCCACATCACCATGGGACGCATTGGAGAAGTTTACCACCAGGATCTCAAGGATACTATCTACCAGATTTGTGGGCGCTGAGATGAGCAATGGGAGATGATCAGCACCAGGAAGGATAGATCGATTGCAGCTTTCATCCAGGAGTTAAACCAGCACATTCGACGCCAAGAGAACCAGATGTGCGTAGGCATGATAGATTTGAAGAAGGCGATGACAAGGATCACGGAGCTGGAGGAAGAACTCAAGGCTACATGCGAAGATTATGAGGAGGAAATCGTCGTACTAGTGGAGAAGAATGACGACCTGACAAGGAAGCTAGGAGTTTTAATGGGAGACCCCGCGCCAGGAGGAGAAGATGACGATTCCACTTGCCCGGAGAATTACGTCATCATCGACGACACTGACTCGGACCCTGATGATAGCGATGATGACTATGTTGATGAAGCTGGAGCAGATATCATGGAGTCTTCGACCGATCAATTTTTCTAGTCGACCACCATATCAGTAGTAGTATTCCACCATGTATATAGTATAGTCCAAGCACTTTTGTAACGATAGTTCTAGACCGATTGTATGCCCTTGTTTGATTTGATTGAGTGATATGATTGTGTTTGTCTCACGTGCATATGGGTAGTGTTTTCCCCCTAGACCTCATTCTACTCTGTTTTCTCATCTTTTCTAAACCCAGCAGATGCCTTCGAGACGCGACAATGGATTTGCTTTCCCACCAGAGCTCACTCAGTTGATCCAGTAGCATAATGCATTGATGCAGATACTAGTCTAGAATCAGAACCAGGGGAACAACAACAACAACAACAACAACCCACCACCACCACCACCAGTTGATCACTTAGCCCATTTTCTTAGGCTGAATCCGCCGGTGTTCTCCAGTAGCACCGAGCCGATTGTAGCAGATGATTGGCTCCGCCAGATTGAAAGGGAGTTGACTACTGCAGGATGCACAGATGCGGAGAGAGTGCGTTTTGCCACACATCAGCTTGATGGACCCGCAGCATCATGGTGGGAGAACTTCATAGTCACTTACCCCATTGACACTGTGACATGGGACCAGTTCCAGCAGGCTTTTCGCGCTGCCCATGTATCAGCAGGAGCTATGGCCATGAAGAAGCGTGAGTTTCGCAACTTACGCCAAGGAGGACGCACTGTTGGCCAGTATGTGGATGACTTTAGTAAGCTAGCACGTTATGCCCCAGATGACGTCGCTACAGATGCAGCTAAGAAGGAGAAGTTTTGGAAGGACTGAATGATGAGCTGAGCATGCAGTTGATGGTGGAAAATTTTAATAACTACCAGGAGTTGGTGGATAGAGCTCTCATGCTTGAAGGGAAGCAGCAGCAGATTGACAGCTGCAAGAGGAAGTATGGACAAGGGAAGTATAATTCTGTAGCTCAGCAGAGACCCCGTTTCACCCCGAACTCGGGAGGACTTGTCCATAACCATGGAGGCCACTCTCATAATGGAGGAAGTTCACACTGTCATAGTGGCCCCAAGAATGGGAATGGTAATGGAGGAAGTAGCGGAAGAACCGTTCCGACCCGGCAACACCCGCCAAGAAGGATCTAAGCCACGTTACTTCCTACAAATGTCAGAAGACCGGACATTACGCCAATGAATGTCCTGAAGCTAAGAATGGAAACGGCAATGGAAGCTCTGGGAAGAAGCCCAACCCTTTCACCAGGGGACAAGTGAACCACGTTAACGTGGAGGAGGTTGAAGCCCAGCCAGATGCAGTAATAGGTAAGTTTTTGGTTAAGTCATTTACTGCGGTAGTACTTTTGATACTGGTGCATCGCATTCATACATATCAAGGGGATTCGTGGATAAGTTTAAACTGCCAACCCAAGCCCTTAGGTCCCCCATGTTAGTAACCTCGCCAGGAGCTGAGTATATGGCTAGCCTATGGTGTGATCGGTTACCATTAAGGATTGGTAACTACTTGTTCCCCTTAGACCTAATAGTATTGGAGTCACAAGGATTGGATGTAATATTAGGCATGGATTGGTTATCAAAGTATGGAGGGAACATTGACTGCGCCAGTAAGTCGATCTTACTCACCACCCCAGAAGGAAGAAGGATCAAGTATGTATCCTGGCATGTGCCGAATAGGACTCAAGTAAATTCCTTATCAGGAGTTGTACAGGAGGAAGTACCAGTGGTGAAGGATTTTCCAGATGTATTTCCAAAAGAATTGCCAGTCATGCCACCGGATAGAGACATTGAGTCTTTGATTGAGCTTTTGCCAGGCACAGGGCGAATATCTAAGAGACCGTATAGGATGCCCGCAAAGGATTTGGAGGAAATTAAGAAGCAGATTAAGGAGTTACTGGATAAAGGTTATATTCGCCCAAGTTCGTCACCTTGGGAATCCCCAGTACTTCTAGTGGAGAAGAAGGATGGATCGTTAAGGATGGTTGTTGATTATCGAGGATTGAATGAAGTGACGATCAAGAACAAGTACCCACTGCCGATGATCAATTATTTGTTTGACCAGCTGCAAGGAGCTAAGGTGTTTTCCAAGATCGATTATCAGGGTACCACCAGCTAAAGATTCGAGAGCAGGATATACCTAAGACAGCTTTTACCACGAGGTATGGGCTATATGAGTATACCGTTATGTCATTTGGCCTGACTAACGCACCTCCCTATTTTATGAACATGATGAACAAGGTGTTTATGGAGTTTTTGGATAAGTTCGTCGTGGTGTTCATTGATGATATTCTGGTCTACTCGAAGAATGAAGAAGAGCATAAAGAGCACTTGCGTTTAGTACTTGGGAAGCTCAGAGAACATTAGCTATACGCCAAGTTCAGCAAGTGTGAGTTTTGGCTGAAGGAAGTGGGATTTCTTGGACATGTTATATCCGGAGAAGGAATAGCAGTAGACCCCACCAAGGTTGTCACTGTGACAAATTGGGAGTCACCCATGTCAGTTGGAGAGATCCGGAGTTTTCTTGGACTCACAGGATACTACCGGAGGTTCATTGAAAATTTCTCAAAGATTGCGAAGCCTATGACGGAGTTGTTAAAGAAGGACACCAAATTTAAATGGACTGAGGAATGTGAGGCCAGTTTTCAGGAGTTGAAGAAACGCTTGGTTACATCACCAGTGTTGATTCTGCCGGATCAACGCAAGGATTACGAAGTGTATTGCGACGCTTCTCGTCGAGGACTTGGAGTCATACTTATGCAGGAGGGAAGAGTTGTTTCATATGCCTCACGACAGCTTAAACCCCATGAGTTAAATATGCTACGCATGATTTGGAGTTAGCAGCCGTAGTGCATGCGTTGAAGACATGGAGAAATTTTCTCATCAGAAACCATTGTGAGGTATACACGGATCACAAGAGTTTGAAGTATATCTTCACGCAGAAGGAGTTAAATCTCAGGCAGAGGAGATGGTTGGAACTCATTAAGGATTATGATATGAGATTGCATTATCATCCCGAAAAGGCTAACGTAGTAGCCGATGCGTTGAGCCGCAAGAGTCATGTCAATACACTCATGACCGGAGAGTTACCCAAGGAGTTGGCAGAAGACCTTCGCGAGCTATGTTTGGGGATAGTTCCGAGAGGTTATGTAGCAGCTTTGGATATTGAGTCTACTTTGATGGATAAGATCAGAGAAGCTCAGAAGACGGACAGGGAGATTGCCGAGATAAAGAAAAGAATGAGCAAAGGAAAAGCTAAAAGATTTCGTGAGGATGAGCATGATACCTTATGGTTTGAGGACCGCGTATATGTGCCAAATGATCAGGAGATCAGGAAGTTGATTCTGCAAGAGGCCCATGATTCGCCAAATTCGATCCACCCAGGAAATACCAAGATGTATCTAGATTTGAAGGTGTAAGTGCATCTAGTGCCCCTTAGTGATTTTGGTGTATTGAAGACTTATCGGTTAAGGGACTAATGTGTTTATGAGTATACACAGGTCTATAAGTCTATGAGGAGTTTGATACTTACAGAGAAGGTCGACCCCTAAAAATGAAGTTCTTCGACTGAAGACTTTGGATTTCTGAAGACTTTCTGAAGACTTTGAAAGTGAAGAAATTCGTGTGACCTTGAAGACTTGGTATTCATTCGAGGAACATGAAGTGTGAAGACTTTTGTTTTCTTAGTTTCATTTTCTCTTTCTTGAGTCATAGGAAACACCGTACTGTTAAAGGGGGTCGAGGAAATACTAAGGAAAAATTTCCACGTGATGCTCAACTCAAAATCCTACACCTACCAATCCCTTCGAGTGAAGCCATTGGAAATCTCATATAGTTCAGTCATATTCTTCAGTGACAGAGACGAAGTTCTTCTGGTCTCTGAGGAATTTGTTTTGTCTGAGGAGTTAGGAATTCGCCAGTGTAGATTGCCTACACAGTGAGGAACATGATAGCCCTGAGGAATTTGAGTCTCAAATTTCCGACCGTTGTTATGCTATGCGCCAGCTGTCCCAAAATATCTACCCACCTAACGGTCATATCATTGAAGGGCATTTATGTCTTATCATGTCGGGCTGCTCCCTAGGCTATAAATAGCCGCCCCCTACAACCACTAGCTGGTTGGCTGCTCCGAGAGAAACTGACACTTGTCATTTGAGAGCATCCCATCCTCCGAGGACTTTGAGCGAAAATCATCGAGTGAGGAAAAACCCAAACCCAAACACCTACAAATCCAAAGTGATTGAGCATCACTTAAGAGATTGATCCTGCGTGGATCCGACACTTGTTACCTTTGAAGACTGTGCTTCTTCCAGACGGTTAGGCGTCATGGTCCAGAGCATCCAAGAGGAATTGTAGATCGCCGAGTGACCGAGTTTGTGAAGGTTGGGAAGTCACCTGAAGACTTATCACGAGTGATTGGGTGAGGTCTGTGTGACCTTAGCTGAAGGAGAATACGGTGAGGATTGTGTGTCCGGGACTGTGTGTCCTCAGGTTTAAATACCTAGCCGCTCCAACCAGATGTACAACTGAGACAACAGTTGGAACTGGTCTACCAAATAATTGTCTTCACCAAGCTTACTGGTTCTATTTCCTCAACTCTTTCATTTCCTCATAACTGTGTTGTGTGCTTGTTCATATCTGTGTTTGAAGACTTTGACTAAAGACTTTCTCAATTTCCTCAGTTCAATTTCTTCAGTCTGTTCGTCTTCATCCTGTGTTATCCTGTGTTTACGCTTTCTGTACTCTGTGTTTGTCTTCATTTCATCATGATGACCATGCCTATGTTCTGCTATGCTTACTCTTGAGTACTTATTCCGCTGCAAGTAGTTCTTCGCCAAGGAATCTCCTCACCCGCAAATTCCTCAGTGAAGAATTCATAAAAATCGCCTATTCACCCCCCTCTAGTCGATATAACGCACTTTCAATTGGTATCAGAGCAAGGTACTCCCTTGTTTTGTGTGATTTTGGTTTAACCGCCTGGAGTTTTCAGTTATGTCGACCACAGGAATGAAGACTGTGTCATGCCCCATCTTTGACGGTCACGAGTATCCCAAGTGGAAGGCCATGATGAAGAAGTGCCTCATGGCGATGAATATCGAACTGTGGACCGTCACTGAGATTGGTCTTACCGATCTGTGCAAGATGGTGGAAGCTGATGACATTCGCAAGTACACTCTTCTCAACCTCACGGCGAAGTACGTCATCTGCTCCTATTTGTCTCAAAATCAGTTTACGAACATCATGCATCTCGATCATGCGAAGCTTATCTGGGACCGTCTCTCTGAGGTCTATGAAGGTCATCTAACCCGTCATGATCCTTGGTTTGAGGACTTCAAGGAATCTCTCAAAGCGATGACATTTCAACCAGAATCATCATCCTCTTCATCATGCCTTATGGCAAAAAGTGCTGAGGTAACTGAATGCTACCTATCCGAGTCTAGTGATGATGAATCTGGTGATGAATTTGGACCCAGCTATGTCAAACTTGCTTCCCTTGCCAGTAAACAACAAAGAGCTTTGGAAAAAGTTCAATACATGCTAAATAGGAGCGATGATATGTTGGGTGAAGAAATGGATCAGTCAAAAGCTTTGGCTGAAAGTCTTCAGAGACTTCATACTAAGTATGACACCCTTCAAGATCAACATAACACTCTCTTATCTGATCATGAGAAGCTTTCTTATGAATTTCTTCAAAGAAAGCAAGATCTTGAAAAGCTAAGAGTGAGTTATGAAGATCTTCAGAAGGAGCGCGATTCATTACTTGCTCAACAAATCAGCGCTTCCCAGGAAGAATTTGTCCCTCCATGTTTGAAATGCATTGAATGTGAATCTGTTAATTCTTCACCTGAATGTTCAAATGCTTCTAATGCTACAAATTCTTCAACTGTCTCTGCTGTCACTAATTCCTCGTCTGAGGACATTGCTAGTATCACTGACGATGCAGGGCTGAAGGAATTGTCCATGACAGGCATGTACAAAAGCCTCAAAGGGCATCAGACTCTTTGTGATGTTCTTAAAAAGCAGATCCTCAACAGGAACCCTAGGAAAGAGGGTATTGCCTTTGAGAGGAAACTCAATGCTGATGGTACATATTGGAAGCCTGAGCAGTACCCCAAAACCTCATGGGTTGCTGCAAAGTGACCTCCAGTTGATCCATCTAATCTATCTGGCTTTACATGTGAATCTTCTCATTCTTCTGATGAGTCATTTGACTCCAACTATAAACTATTCAAAAATCAGAATGGTGAAGTATTTGCTAGATATGTTGGCACTAACTGCAGGAACGGTTCTCCTATGAAGAAAATCTGGGCTCCCAAAAAGTGCCTTGAAAGTCTTCAGGTGAATGTCCTCATGACACCACCTGTGAAGAATAGGAACCCCAGATCAAATTCTTCATCTGGACCAAATTCTTCATATGGATCCAAGTCCTCATACGGATCGAATTTCTCACATGGATCAAATTCCTCAAAAGGATCAAAGTTCTCATATGAATATCATCGTGTTAACAACTCTGTTTCGTAGGGAAGAGCTAAGGGCTATGAATATGAGCATTATTCTTCTAATCATTATGTTCATAAGTCCTCGAAGAATTTCTCTGCTTATTCATATGTTTACCCTAACTCCTTTTATGTGAAACAAAACGGATTGGCTTCTATGCCACCTTTCTCGTATGGAGCTCGCAGAGTGATGAACTCTTTGCCACCCCTTCAGATGTGGGTGGTTAAGAAAAAGAACTAATCTCTTCTGCAGGGTCAGGTCTCCAGACGTGCGTGAACATCTGAAGAATTTGCTGGAGACCTGAAAAATTGCCTGAAAGGACGCATGCTAATCATGAAGAAATGAACTTTCATTTCTCACATCCTCATACTGTTGGAAATATGCCCTAGAGGCAATAATAAATTGGTTATTATTATATTTCCTTGTTCATGATAATCATTTATTATCCATGCTAGAATTGTATTGATAGGAAACTCAGATACATGTGTGGATACATAGACAACACCATGTCCCTAGTAAGCCTCTAGTTGACTAGCTCGTTGATCAATAGATGGTTACGGTTTCCTGACCATTGACATTGGATGTCGTTGATAACGGGATCACATCATTAGGAGAATGATGTGATGGACAAGACCCAATCCTAAGCCTAGCACAAGATCGTGTAGTTCGTTTGCTAAGAGCTTTTCTAATGTCAAGTATCATTTCCTTAGACCATGAGATTGTGCAACTCCCGAATACCGTAGGAATGCTTTGGGTGTACCAAACGTCACAACGTAACTGGGTGGCTATAAAGGTGCACTACAGGTATCTCCGAAAGTGTCTGTTGAGTTGGCACGAATCGAGACTGGGATTTGTCACTCCGTGTAAACGGAGTGGTATCTCTGGGCCCACTCGGTAGGACATCATCATAATGTGCACAATGTGACCAAGGAGTTGATCACGGGATGATGTGTTATGAAACGAGTAAAGAGACTTGCCGGTAACGAGATTGAACAAGGTATCGGGATACCGATGATCGAATCTCGGGCAAGTAACATACCGATTGACAAAGGGAATTGTATACGGGATTGATTGAATCCCCGACATCGTGGTTCATCCGATGAGATCATCGTGGAACATGTGGGAGCCAACATGGGTATCCAGATCCCGCTGTTGGTTATTGGCCGGAGAACGTCTCGGTCATGTCTGCATGGTTCCCGAACCCGTAGGGTCTACACACTTAAGGTTCGATGACGCTAGGGTTATAGGGAATAGATATACGTGGTTACCGAATGTTGTTCGGAGTCCCAGATGAGATCCGGACGTCACGAGGAGTTCCGGAACGGTCCGGAGGTAAAGATTTATATATGGGAAGTCCTGTTTTTGGTCACCGGAAAATTTTCGGGTGCTATCGGTAACGTACCGGGACCACCGGGAGGGTCCCGGGGGTCCACCAGGTGGGGCCACCGGCCCCAGAGGGCTGCGTGGGCCAAGTGTGGGAAAGGACCAGCCCCTGGTGGGCTGGTGCGCCTCCCACAAGGGGCCCAGGGCGCAGGAAGGGGGGAAAGGGGGAAACCCTAGGCTCAGATGGGCCTAAGGCCCACCTAGTGGTGCGCCCCCCCTCTCTCCCCCCTTGGCCGCCCCCCTAGATGGATCTAGGGCTGGCCGCACCCCTTGGGGGGGGGGGAAACCCTAGATGGGGGTGCAGCCCCTCCCCCTCCCCTATATATAGTGGGGGTTTTGGGGCTGCCATAGACATGAGACTTCCTCTCTCTTGGCGCAGCCCTACCCCTCTCCCTCCTCCTCCTCTCCCGCGGTGCTTGGCGAAGCCCTGCAGGATTGGCACGCTCCTCCATCACCACCATGTCGTTGTGCTGCTGCTGGACGGAGTCTTCCCCAACCTCTCCCTCTCTCCTTGCTGGATCAAGGCATGGGAGACGTCACCGGGCTGCACGTGTGTTGAACGCGGAGGCGCCGTGGTTCGGCGCTTAGATCGGAATCAACCGCGATCTGAATCGCTACGAGTACGACTCCTTCATCCGCGTTCTTGCAACCCTTCCGCATCGCGATCTACAAGGGTATGTAGATGCACCCCCCTTCCCCTCGTTGCTAGATTACTCCATAGATTGATCTTGGTGATGCGTAGAAAATTTTGAATTTCTGCTACGTTCCCCAAGAGTGGCATCATGAGCTAGGTCTATGCGTAGTTTCTATGCACGAGTAGAACACAAAGTAGTTGTGCGCGTCGATTTTGTCAATTTACTTGCCGTTACTAGTCTTATCTTGATTCGGCGGCATCGTGGGATGAAGCGGCCCGGACCGACCTTACACGTACACTTACGTGAGACAGGTTCCACCGACTGACATGCACTAGTTGCATAAGGTGGCTAGCGGGTGTCTGTCTCTCCCACTTTAGTTGGATCGGATTCGATGAAAAGCGTCCTTATGAAGGGTAAATAGAAATTGGCATATCACGTTGTGGTTTTGCGTAGGTAAGAAACGTTCTTGCTAGAATCCCATAGCAGCCACGTAAAACATGCAACAACAATTAGAGGACGTCTAACTTGTTTTTGGAGGGTATGCTATGTGATGTGATATGGCCAAAAAGATGTGATGAATGATATATGTGATGTATGAGATTGATCATGTTCTTGTAATAGGAATCACGACTTGCATGTCGATGAGTATGACAACTGGCAGGAGCCATAGGAGTTGTCTTAACTTATTGTATGACCTGCGTGTCAATGAATAACGCCATGTAATTACTTTACTTTATTGCTAACCGTTAGCCATAGTAGTAGAAGTAATAGTTGGCGAGACAACTTCATGAAGACACGATGATGGAGATCATGGTGTCATGCCGGTGACGAAGGTGATCATGCCGCGCCTCAAAGATGGAGATCAAAGGCGCAAGATGATATTGGCCATATCACGTCACTTTATGATTTGCATGTGATGTTTATCATGTTTACATCTTATTTGCTTAAAACGACGGTAGCATAAATAAGATGATCCCTCACTAAAATTTCAAGAGACGTGTTCCCCCTAACTGTGCACCGTTGCGAAGGTTCGTTGTTTTGAAGCACCACGTGATGATCGGGTGTGATAGATTCTAATGTTCGAATACAACGGGTGTTGACGAGCCTAGCATGTACAGACATGGCCTCGGAACACATGCGAAACACTTAGGTTGACTTGACGAGCCTAGCATGTACAGACATGGCCTCGGAACACAAGAGACCGAAAGGTCGAACATGAGTCGTATAGCAGATACGATCAACATGGAGATGTTCACCGATGATGACTAGTCCATCTCACGTGATGATCGGACACGGCCTAATTTGACTCGGATCATGTATCACTTAGATGACTAGAGGGATGTCTATCTGAGTGGGAGTTCATTAAATAATCAGATGAACTTAATTATCATGAACATAGTCAAAAGGTCTTTGCAAATTATGTCATAGCTTACGCTTTAGCTCTACCGTTTAAAGATATGTTCCTAGAGAAAATTTAGTTGAAAGTTGATAGTAGCAATTATGCGGACTGGGTCCGTAAACTGAGGATTGTCCTCATTGCTGCACAGAAGGCTTATGTCCTTAATGCACTGCTCGGCGTGCTGAACCTCAGCGTCGTCTGTAGATGTTGCGAAACATCTGACATACACGTTTTGATGACTACGTGATAGTTCAGTGCGTAATGCTAACAGTTTAGAATTGTGGCACCAAAGACATTTTGAAACGTCGCAGAACATATGAGATGTTCCGAAGACTGAAATTGGGATTTCAGACTAGTGCCCACGTCAAGAGGTATGAGACCTCTGACAAGTTTCTTAAGCCTGCAAACTAAGGGAGAAAAGCTCAATCGTTGAGCATGTGCTCAGATTGTCTGAGTACCACAATCGCTTGAATCGAGTGGGAGTTAATCTTCCAGATGAGACAGTGATGGTTCTCCATAGTCACTGCCACCAAGCTATTAGAGCTTCGTGATGAAGTATAACATATCAGGGATAGACATGATGATCCTTGAGCAACTCGCGATGTTTGACACCGCAAAAGTAGAAATCAAGAAGGAGCATCAATTGTTGATGGTTAGTAAAACCACTAGTTTCTAGAAGGGCAAGGGCAAAAGGGATACTTCATGAAACAGCAAATCATTTGCTGCTCTAGTGAAGAATCCCAAGGTTGAACCCAAACCCGAGACTAAGTGCTTCTGTAATGAGGGGAACGGTCACTGAAGCAGAACTACCCTAGATACTTGGTAGATGAGAAGGCAGGCAAGGTCGACAGAAGTATATTGGATATACATTATATGAATGTGTACTTTACTAGTACTCCTAGCAGCACCAGGGTATTAGATACCGGTTCGGTTGCTAAGTGTTAGTATCTCGAAATAAAAGCTGCGGAATAAATGGAGACTAGCTAAAGGTGAGATGACGATATGTGTTGGAAGTGTTTCCAAGGTTGATGTGATCAAGCGTCGCATGCTCCCTCTACCATCGAGATTGGTGTTAAACCTAAATAATTGTTATTTGGTGTTTGCGTTGAGCATAAACATGATTGGATTATGTTTATCGCAATACGGTTATTCATTTAAGGAGAATAATGGTTACTCTGTTTATTTGAATAATACCTTCAATGGTCTTGCACCTAAAATGAATCTCGATCGTAGTGATACACATGTTCGTGCCAAAAGATATAAAATAGTAATGATAGTACCGCATACTTGTGGCACTGCCATTTGAGTCATATTGGTATAGAACGCATGAAGAAGCTCCATGTAGATGGATCTTTGGACTCACTCATTTTTGAAAAGATTGAGACATGCGAACCATGTCTATTGGTATATATGCATGAAGAAACTCCATGCAGATGGATCGTTTGGACTCACTTGATTTTGAATCACTTGAGACATGCAAATCATACCACATGGGCAAGATGACTGAAAGGCCTCGTTTTTAGTAAGATGGAACAAGAGAGCAACTTGTTGGAAGTAATACATTTGATGTGTGCAGTCCAATGAGTGCTGAGGCACGCAGTGGATATCGATATGTTCTTACTTCACAGATGATTTGAGTAGATGCTGAGAATATTTACTTGATGAAACACAAGTCTGAATTATTGAAAGGTTTAAGTAATTTCAGAGTGAAGATGAAGATCGTCGTGACAAGAGGATAAAATGTCTATGATATGATCATAGAGATATCTGAGTTACGAGTTTGGCACACAATTAAGACATTGTGGAAAGTGTTTCACAATTAATACCGCCTGGAACGCCACAGTGTGATGGTGTGTCCGAACATCATAACTGCACCCTATTGGATATGGTGCATACCATGATGTCTCTTATCGAATTACCACTATCGTTTATGGGTTAGGCATTAGAGACAACCGCATTCACTTTAAAAGGGGCACCACGCAATTCCGTTGAGACGACACCGTTTAGAGAAACCTAAGTTGTCGTTTCTTAAAAGTTTGGGGCTGCGATGCTTATGTGAAAAAGTTTCAGGCTGATAAGCTCGAACCCAAAGCGGATAAATGCATCTTCATAGAATACCCAAAACAGTTGGGTATACCTCCTATTTCAGATCTGGAAGCAAAATTAATTGCTTCTAGAAACGGGTCCTTTCTCGGGGAAAAGTTTCTCTCGAAAGAATTGAGTGGGAGGATGGTGGAGACTTGATGAGGTTATTGAACCATAACTTCAACTAGTGTGTAGCAAGGCACAGGAAGTTGTTCCTGTGGCACCTACACCAATTGAAGTGGAAGCTTATGATAGTGATCATGAAACTTCGGATCAAGTCACTACCAAACCTCGTAGGACAACGAGGATGCGTACTACTTCAGAGTAATGCGTGATCCTGTCTTGGAAGACATGTTGCTAGACAACAATGAACCTACGAGCTATTGAGAAGCGATGGTGGGCCCATATTCCGACAAATGGTTAGAAGCCATGAAATCCGAGATAGGATCCATGTATCAGAACAAAGCATGGACTTTGGTGAACTTGCCCGATGATCGGCAAGCCATTGAGATAAATGGATCTTTAAGAAGAAGACGGACGTGGACGGTAAGGTTACCGTCTATGAAGCTCGACTTGTGGCAAAGAGTGTTTTCACAAGTTCAAGGAGTTGACTACGATGAGATTTTCTCGTCTGTAGCGATGCTTAAGTCCGTCGGAATCATGTTAGCATTAGCTGCATTTATGAAATCTGGCAGATGGATGTCAAAACAAGTTTCCTTACCAGTTTTCGTAAGGAAAGGTTGTATGTGATACAATCAGAAAGGTTTTGTCGATCCTAAGGATGCTGAAAGGTATGCTAGCTCCAGCGATCCTTCCATGGATTAGAGCAAGCATCTCGGAGTCAGAATATACGCTTTGATGGAGTGATCAAAGTTTTTGGGTTTATACAAAGTTTGTTAGAAACTTGTATTTACAATAAAGTGAGTGGGAGCGCTACAACATTTCTGATAAGTATATGTGAATGACATATTGTTGATCCGAAATGATGTAAAATTTCTGGAAAGCATAAAGGGTTGTTTGAAAGGAGTTTTTCAAAGGAAGACCTGGATAAAGCTGCTTACATATTGGGCATCAAGATCTATAGAGATAGATCAAGACGCCCGATGATACTTTCAAAGAACGCACACCTTAACATGATTTTGAAAGAGTTCAAAATAGATCAGCAAAGAAGGAGTTCTTGGCTGTGTTACAAGGTGTGAGTATTGAGTAAGACTCAAGACCTGACCACAGCAGAAGAGAGAGAAAGGACGAAGGTCGTCCCCTATGCTTTAGACGTAGGCTCTACAGTATGCTATGCTGTGTACCGCACATGAAGTGTGCCTTGCCATGAGTTGGTCAAGGGGTACAATAGTGATCCGGGAATGGACCACATGACAGCGGTCGAACTTATCCTTAGTATCTAGTGGACTAAGGAATTTTCTCGATTATGGAGGTGAAAAGGAGTTCGTCGTAAAGGGTTACGTCGATGCGAACTTTGACACTAATCCGGATGACTCTGAGTAGTAAACCGGATTCGTATAGTAGAGCAGTTATTTGAAATGGCTCCAAGTAGCGCGTGGTAGCATCCACAAGATGACATAGATATTCGTAAAGCACACACGGATCTGAAAGGTTCAGACCCGTTGACTAATAACCTCTCTCACAAGCATAACATGATCAAACCAGAACTCATTGAGTGTTAATCACATAGTGATGTGAACTAGATTGTTGACTCTAGTAAACTCTTTGGATGTTGGTCACATGGTGATGTGACCTGTGAGTGTTAATCACATGGTGATGTGAACTAGATTATTGACTCTGGTGCAAGTGGGAGACTGTTGGAAATATGCCCTAGAGGCAATAATAAATTGGTTATTATTATATTTCCTTGTTCATGATAATCGTTTATTATCCATGCTAGAATTGTATTGATAGGAAACTCAGATACATGTGTGGATACATAGACAACACCATGTCCCTAGTAAGCCTCTAGTTGACTAGCTCGTTGATCAATAGATGGTTACGGTTTCCTGACCATGGACATTGGATGTCGTTAATAACGGGATCACATCATTAGGAGAATGATGTGATGGACAAGACCCAATCCTAAGCCTAGCACAAGATCGTGTAGTTCGTTTGCTAAGAGCTTTTCTAATGTCAAGTATCATTTCCTTAGACCATGAGATTGTGCAACTCCCGGATACCGTAGGAATGCTTTGGGTGTACCAAACGTCACAACGTAACTGGGTGGCTATAAAGGTGCACTACAGGTATCTCCGAAAGTGTCTGTTGGGTTGGCACGAATCAAGACTGGGATTTGTCACTCCGTGTAAACGGAGTGGTATCTCTGGGCCCACTCGGTAGGACATCATCATAATGTGCACAATGTGACCAAGGAGTTGATCACGGGATGATGTGTTATGAAACGAGTAAAGAGACTTGCCGGTAACGAGATTGAACAAGGTATCGGGATACCGATGATCGAATCTCGGGCAAGTAACATACCGATTGACAAAGGGAATTGTATACGGGATTGATTGAATCAACGACATCGTGGTTCATCTGATGAGATCATCGTGGAACATGTGGGAGCCAACATGGGTATCCAGATCCCGCTGTTGGTTATTGGCCGGAGAACGTCTCGGTCATGTCTGCATGGTTCCCGAACCCGTAGGGTCTACACACTTAAGGTTCGATGACGCTAGGGTTATAGGGAATAGATATACATGGTTACTGAATGTTGTTCGGAGTCCCGGATGAGATCCCGGACATCACGAGGAGTTTCGGAATGGTCCGGATGTAAAGATTTATATATGGGAAGTCCTGTTTTTGGTCACCGGAAAAGTTTCGGGTGCTATCGGTAATGTACCGGGACCACCGGGAGGGTCCCGGGGGTCCACCAGGTGGGGCCACAGGCCCCAGTGGGCTGCGTGGGCCAAGTGTGGGAAGGGACCAGCCCCTGGTGGGCTGGTGCGCCTCCCACAAGGGGCCCAGGGCGCAGGAAGGGGGGAAAGGGGGAAACCCTAGGCTCAGATGGGCCTAAGGCCCACCTAGTGGTGCGCCCCCCCTCTCTCCCCCGTTGGCCGCCCCCCTAGATGGATCTAGGGCTGGCCGCACCCCTTGGGGGGGAAACCCTAGATGGAGGTGCAGCCCCTCCCCCTCCCTTATATATAGTGGGGGTTTTGGGGCTGCCATAGACATGAGACTTCCTCTCTCTTGGCGCAGCCCTACCCCTCTCCCTCCTCCTCCTCTCCCGCGGTGCTTGGCGAAGCCCTGCAGGATTGCCACGCTCCTCCATCACCACCATGCCATTGTGCTGCTGCTGGACGGAGTCTTCCCCAACCTCTCCCTCTCTCCTTGCTGGATCAAGGCATGGGAGACGTCACCGGGCTGCACATGTGTTGAACGCGGAGGCGCCGTGGTTCGGCGCTTAGATCGGAATCAACCGCGATCTGAATCGCTACGAGTACGACTCCTTCATCCGCGTTCTTGCAACGCTTCCGCATCGCGATCTACAAGGGTATGTAGATGCACTCCCCTTCCCCTCGTTGCTAGATTACTCCATAGATTGATCTTGGTGATGCGTAGAAATTTTTGAATTTCTGCTACGTTCCCCAAGACATACTGCTTTATCTGTTCTATTACTTGATGAAATTGATCTGATGAATTGATGTCATGTTCTTCAGTGATGAAGTATATGAGTTCGTAAGCTGCACTAATTCATCTGCAGGATGATCAACCCAAAGCCACTGAGTGGGTCCTTGATAGTGGATGTACAAATCACATGACTGGTGACAAGAATCTATTGATGGATGCTCCCTTATCACCATCACATCTGAAGCATATCATCTTTGCTGACAAAGGCAAAATTCAGGTATTGGGTCTAGGTAAGGTTGCGATCAC
Organism: Triticum aestivum; assembly: GCF_018294505.1. Taxonomy (NCBI): domain Eukaryota; kingdom Viridiplantae; phylum Streptophyta; class Magnoliopsida; order Poales; family Poaceae; genus Triticum; species Triticum aestivum. The sequence goes on from NC_057799.1 coordinate 203,499,467, forward strand.
AAAGGATCGACACATGGACAAAGTCATGCTTGTCGAGTCCTTAGGATACAACCTCATGTCTGTCTCAATGCTTTGTGATCTTGATATGGTTGTTGTCTTTGGCAAGTATCGTTGTGTTGTGGTTATGGAAGTTGACAATTCCAAAGTCTTCGAAGGCTTTAGGAGAGGAGACTTGTATATTGTTGATTTCTCTACAGGACCGCAACCAGCCGTGTGCCTACTTGCAAAAGCTTCAGAAGGCTGGCTCTGGCATCGACGACTTGGTCATGCAGGCATGAGGAATTTGCACACGCTTGCAAAGAAGAAGCATGTCATTGGCATTGAGAATGTAAAATTCCTCAAGGATCACTTATGTGGAGCCTGTGAAGCTGGGAAGATGACAAAGGCTAAGCATCCAGCGAAGACTATCATGACCACTACTCGACCATTTGAATTGCTTCATATGGATCTCTTCGGTCCTAACCATTATTCTGCAGTTTCAAATGATGCATCTCAATATGGCTTTGTTATTATTGATGATTACTCTCGATACACATGGGTACACATTGTCACTTACAAACATGAAGTGCAGGAAGTCTTCAAACGATTTTCCTCGAGGGCTTCAACCAACTTTGGTGTGAAGATAAGGCACATCAGAAGTGACAATGGAACTGAGTTCAAGAATTCTGGTCTTGATGACTATCTTGATGAACTTGGTATTACTCATGAGTTATCTGCTCCTTATACTCCTCAGCAGAACGGCGTCGTGGAGCGCAAGAATAGGACTCTTGCTGAGATGTCTCGCACTATGCTTGATGAATACAAAACGCCTCGTCGTTTCTGGATTGATGCAATTGATACTGCGTGCCACATCATCAACAGAGTATATCTTCACAAATTCTTCAAGAAGACTGCCTATGAACTCCTCACTGACAAGAAACCCAATATGAGTTATTTCAAAGTCTTCGGTGCTAAATGCTGGATTAGAGATCCTCATCACAACTCTAAATTTGCACCGAAAGCACATGAAGGTTTTATGCTTGGTTACGGAAAGGACTCGCACACCTACAGAGTCTTCAACAACGTTCTTCACAAGGTTGTTGAAACTGTAGATGTGCGGTTCGATGAAACTAATGGCTCGCAAAGAGATCACCTACGTTCTGTGATAGATGAACCAACACCTGAGGAAACTATCAAGTTCAAGGCTACTGAAGATGTCATTCCTACCGAAGAATCTGCTGAAGAATTCATTCCAGAACATGAAGAACGTCGAGCTAATGCACCTGAAGAAAATGCTGAAGAGAATGGTGCATAAGAAAATGCTGATCAAATTCCTCGACGACAACCAGCTCATCCTCGCATTGCAAAAGAAGTGCAAGTTTAAAAGATCATCGATGACACTGAAGCACCAGGTCCTCTCACACGCTCAAAAGCTTCACATTTATCTAAAATTTGTGGGCACTATGCTTTTGTCTCAATCACAGAGCCCACTAAGGTAGATGAAGCATTTCTGGAGCCTGAGTGGATTCAGGCCATGCAAGAAGAATTACATCAATTCAAGCTCAACAACGTCTGGGAACTGGTCAAACATCCAGGTCCCCGCAAGCACAATATCATTGGCACAAAGTGGATCTACCGCAACAAGCAAGATGAAAATGGCCTTGTGGTGAGGAATAAGGCATGGCTAGTAGCTCAAGGCTACACACAGGTTGAAGGAATTGATTTCGATGAAACTTTTGCACCTGTTGCTAGACTTGAGGCAATTCGCATATTACTTGCTTATGCTAACCATCATGATATCACTTTATATCAAATGGATGTGAAAAGAGCATTCCTCAGTGGTAAGCTTGAGGAAGAAGTATATGTTGCTCAACCCCCAGGTTTTGAAGATCCAAAGAATCCTGACAAAGTCTTCAGACTCAATAAGGCCCTCTATGGCCTCAAGAAGGCCCCTCGGGCGTGGTATGATACTTTGAAGGAATTCCTCATGAAGAAAGGCTTCAAACCCGGTTCACTCGACCCTACTCTTTTCACTAAATCTTATGATGGTGAAATGTTTGTGTGCCAAATATATGTTGATGATATTATCTTGGGCTGTACTGACCAACGTTATAGTGATGAATTTGCCTATATGATGAGTGAAGAATATCAAATGTCTATGATGGGAGAATTGAAATTCTTCTTAGGTCTTCAAATTCGTCAACAACGCAATGGCATATTCATATCTCAGGAGAAATACCTCAAGGATGTACTGAGGAAATTCGGCATGCAAGATTGCAAAGGCGTCAAAATTCCTATGCCCACAAATGGCCATCTGTGCACTGATTAAAATGGTATTGACTTCGATCATAAGGTATACCACTCCATGATTGGTTCTTTATTGTACTTATGTGCATCTAGGCCAGATATAATGCTTAGTGTTTGCATGTGTGCCCGATTTCAAGCTACACCGAAGGAATCACACCATAAGGCTGTGAAGCATATTCTTCGATATCTAGCTCACACACCAACACTTGGATTATGGTACCCCAAGGGCTCGGCTTTTGATCTCATTGGATATTCTGACTCTGACTATGCTGGTGATCGTGTGGACCGCAAGTCAACATCTGGCATATGTCATTTCCTCGGACGATCTTTGGTCTGTTGGTCCTCGAAGAAACAGAACTGTGTATCACTGTCTACTGCTGAAGCTGAGTACATTGCTGCTGGTTCTTGATGTGCTCAATTGCTATGGATGAAGCAAACTCTCAAGGACTACGGCGTCAACGTGAAGAATGTGCCTCTCTTCTGTGACAATGAGAGTGCCATCAAGATTGCTCACAACCCAGTTCAGCACTCAAAGACAAAGCACATTCAAATTCGTCATCATTTTCTTCGTGATCATGTGTTGAAGGGCGACATTTCTATTGAGCATGTGAAGACTGAAGAACAGCTAGCCGATATCTTCACAAAGCCCTTGGATGAGAAGAGATTTAGCAAGTTGCGGTGTGAGCTAAATATCTTAGAATCTTCGAATGTTCTTTGAAAAGGACACTCATCCTAACACTTATGCAAAATTGATGACTTAGATGTGCAACACATGAAGAAACGTTTTTCTTCAATCAATGAAGAATAACACTCTAAGTGTGAAGAAATTAACGAAGAATTTGATTCTCAGAACCCTACGACAATTGTACGCGGTGTCTGAAATCATCATTCTTATACGGTGGGCCACGCCACCACCAAAAGTTGAAAATCTTCAATTTGAGTTTTTCCTCAGTTTTTGAAATTCCTCAGTTGTTCATTTTCTTCAACTTTGCATTGTCTTCACTGTTTTCGTCGTTTTCTTCATTGGCTATGTATATATATATATATATATATATATGAATTTATGTCCTCTACAGCATTCACTTATGGCTAATTTTTCAAGTTGGTTTTTCTGCTAGGTGAATGTGATCGGACCCTTCCCCCTCTATGCTAAACTCAACCCAATATATTCACAAATTCTTCATGTGCGTTCTATTTGAAACTCGTTCAAAATCTTCACTGTGTCCTTGTCAGCTGAAGAATTTGCGAACGGAACATTAAAACTTATCTTATCCAAATTTTCGGCTTTGCCGCTCAAACTGTTTTGCATTCCATGATAACACTTATCTATTCACCCATGATCTCACACGATCTCCACTTCTCAGTACATGGGTGACACATGTCAAGCGAATGAGAAGGGTCAGGGGCACGTTCATCCAAATTCTTCGGGAGAACAGTTTTTCACCATGGCTATAAATACCCCCCTCCCCTTCCTCACTTCCTTTACTCCACTCGACCTCTCTCCAGCTCGAGCTTCTCAAACCCTAGCGCCACCGCTACTTCATCATCGTCGGTGAGGAAGAGCTTCACTGCCTCGACCTCGTCGCCGTCGTACTCGCGCCGGCTGCGGATTTCTTCACTCCGCCGCCGCCGTAGCTGTCTTCCTCCGCCAAGTTAGGGCGTGGAAGATCTGCACTGACGAACTTCACATCTCCACTTCACAGTTCGTCGTGTTCTTCGTCCAGGGTAATTAAAAGTTACTTTTACTGCCCTCTTTGATTCAAATGATTTCTACAAAATCCTCAAAGGTGTTTATTCTTCAAATTCTTCACACACTAAACACCTCACATGTCATCTGTTCTTGATTCATTTCTCTAAGCTATAATTTCTCTTCAAGATTCCTCAATTGTGCGGATTTCTGATCTGTACAACTCTGGAACCTAAGGCTAAGAACGCTTAGTGAAATTCTTCAAGACTCGTCTGGTCAAATTCCTCAAACTTGTTCTTTTTACAAAACCTTCTGAGAACGCATATGACCTCTCCAAATTCCTCGCAACTATACTCTATTCACAGGTACTCATGTCCGCTGCTGAATCACTAGGTTCTCATCAACTTAACTCATTTGAAGCGTTCCTCGAAGAAAAGTTGCATACATCTTCAGAGAATTCCATTGTTCAAATTCCTCATCTGAAGAAAATGGCTGATGGAAAGAAGCCACAGAAAGGAGGAAAGAGGCCTGAAATCAATACTGCCTTTGAGATCCCTGATGACATATACAAAGGCTATTGCACTCCTGATGAGGCCAAGTTTGGTAAGGAGGACAAAAATCAGCGCAAGGTGCGCATCCAGAGAATAGAAAGGAGATGGGCACGGGAATGGAGGGAGTACAGGTATGTAACTCCCAAGTACATGAAGAAATTCGCGCTAAATCCTCCATGCCCAAGACCTCCATTGGCACCTGGCCAAATAGCTGATCCCACCAGCCTCAAGCGCGGTGAGGATTATCCTGATGAATGGGCCAAGCGCCAAGCCAAGCTGGCTAGACAAGCCAGAGAAGCAGTGAGGAAATTCAACGAGGACTCTGCTGCTGCTGCCTCTGCTGAGGCCTCTGCTAGCAAGCCGAAGAAATCCATGGCAAAGAAGCCTGCGCATAAGCCAAGTGCTTCCTCTTCATTGCCCTCACGGCCGAGCTCCTCAGCTATGCCCTCAAGGCCAGAATCCTCAAAGCCAATTCCTCACGCTGCTCCTGCTCCTCCAAAGTCCTCAGCTCCTCCGCTCATGTCCTTAGCTGCTCCGATCAAATCCTTTGCACCTGTGCATCTTGCCACGTGCCAAAGGACGAAAGGCATCTCTATTGCCTCAGGAGCTTCTGCTAGTTCCTCAGCTGCACCAAATTCTTCAACGGGACCCTCTCTGCTGAAGACAAAGGCCACTGCTGGACGAGGTTCTCGCCCAAGTCCTCACAAGAAGCAGGCCGCCTTCCAAGTGCCGTCTGATGAAGATGAAGCTAATGATGAGGAACTTGCCGAAATCATCAGAGATAGGCAAGTCAGGGCCGCTAGAGCCAAGGGCACAAATGTGCCACTGCTTTTGGATCCAAAGTTGATCCTCGACTACATTGACCTCTGGCACAAGGACCCAAACACTCCTTTGCCTGATTTCAAGTTGACTCCTGGCCAAAGACATATGCTGACTGCCTTCATCCAAGAAGAGAATGGAAATTTGAAAAGGCCAGGCAGATCAAGAAAGTGCAGTACAAGAAGGAGTGTTTTCTGAAGAAACACGTTGTCTCTATGACAACTGAAGAACTTGTCAATATTCAATCTGAGATCAGGAAACTCAGTGATGAATTTGATGTATACCACGCTGACTGGCTTGGAGCCAAAGTCCATTTTGTGAAGCTAACAGAAAAGTTCACTCCAAATGTTGCTGCTCCATCACAACAAGAAATTCCTCAGGCTGAAGCATCTGCTCAGCCGACTGAAGAACATGCCAGCACCGCTGATGACATTCAGGCTGCTGAAGAAAATGTGAGTTCCAGGGCTGATGACTGCATTCCAGCCGCTGATGAAATTGCCAGGGCATCCACAAGTGGTGCGCGTGAAGAAAATGAAGAGGTCAGGGCAACTACATCAGTTGTGCCTGAAGAAAATCAACCACATTCCTCTACTCCTCCTGCTCCTACCCCAACTCTGATCCTTCCATCTGCTTCAGATGTGATGAAGACTAAGGCTGCAGAGCGTGCAGCAGTGAAGAAAAGGATGGCATCAGCTTCATCAGATTCTTCAGCTCCGAAGAAGATGAAGTCTCTGACCAGCTCATTTGCAAACCCCATTGATGATGTTCCTATCTCAACCATGCCATCAAAGGACATTGTTCCTTATGATGAAGAATATGTGATTCCTAGCGAATCCGATGAAGAAAATCCTTCTGCTGCTTCGTCAGAGTAGATGGATGAAGAAATTGAAGTGGATGAAATCCCTTCAACACCAGTTGTCTCCTCGCCTATGCCTCAGTTTACTGCTGAAGAGGCCGGCGTTGAAGAAATGGAAGATGAAGATGTGGACATTGGCTGTACCACACCCGTGCTAAATCATGACTTTTGGGAAAGTCAGCACCCCAACTCTCCACTCTTCACACCATTGCAACAAATTCCTCTGTCCCCAGTGACTATACAAATGGGATCTGATGAACCACATGCCACACCATCTGTCCATGAAGAAATTCCAGCCACTAGTGCTGAAGAAAATTTAAATGAAGAATTGAAGACCTAGGCTGTTACTGGAGTAGAAGCTGAAATTCCTCAGCCCGAAGAACCTGAGATTGCGATTCCTGAGGTGATAATGCAATTGACTGACACTCCTCAGCCCAAGCCAAAGGATCCATTCTCAAAGAAGCAGAAATTCAAGGCTGATGATTTCTTCGGCGAGCACGTGTTCTTCACTGACTACAATCCCTACGATTCTGCTCGTCTTAGAAGGAAGTGCTTCTCGACCGCCAGCCAGGCCAACTTCTATTCTTCACTGCTCTTCAACAAGGACAAAGTCTTCGACCACGAGCATATTCCTCATGTGGACATGGAATCACTGCCATGCTTCACACCTGTCCTCAGTGTGCTTCATGACACAGGCCTCCTCAACTTTTGCACAGACATAGTTGATTGGAATGAAGAACTCATTCTTCAATTCTACGCAACATTGCACATCACAGGAGATGCTGACGATGTGAACTCCTGGGTTTTGGACTGGATGGCCGAAAACACTCACTACAAAGCACCGGCCTCTGAATTACTTCACGCCCTGCCCATCAGTCCTCCACCTGAAGGAGCTCGTTGCATGTACCAAGAGCCTGAGCTTACAGATCACTATATGCAAGTGCTGATGAAGCCATTGAAACCTGGTCAAGCCTCAAGGACAAAATTCCTCATGAAGGAATTGCAGTATGTACCAAGAACAGTCTATCGCATTCTGACGAAGACTATGAGTCCAATCAAAGGCCACGACTCATCTGATGAGGAAATTGTTGGCATCATGAAGAATCTGGTTTTCAACATCATTCATGGCATTCCTGTCAATTATCACGATTTCTTCATGAGGACTCTGGCAAATGTTGCACTTTCTCCATTTGAGCTGAAGCCTTATGCACCTTGAATTATGAGATTCCTCAGGACAAGGTCTTCACTCAACTACAAAGCTGATTTTCAGAATCATCTCAGCTACTTGCCCCCGATTGAAGTCCTCAAGCGGACCTATTCCTCAGCTGATGAAAAGGGCAAGGCACCAGCTATTATTGATGAAGGTATTCGTCCATTGGATGGTCAGTTTTGCAAAGTTGCATCTTATTCCACCAATGATGACTCTGCCACTCATGATTCTGCTGCCCATGCCTCCAAGCCAAATCCTCAAGCCACTGCTCCTTGTGTGATGACTGGCCGTGAGCTTCTGCTAAGTCTTCACCAGAAGGTGGATCAAAACCATAAATAGGTTAAGCGTCAGTTTGGTTCAATTCTTCACAACATGACTGCTACACATAATGAAGTGAAGAAAAACCATTACTACCTCCATGAAGTCTTCGGTCGCACCTGGGCTATTCTGTCACATGTATATGGTGAATAAGATCTGAAGAACATGGGTCTCAAGGAAGATTTTGACTGGTCTGCACCTTCATCGAAGAAATACAAGAAAGTCAAGGTTCCTTCCTTGGTGGCCAGCTCCTATTCTTCATCGAAGAAATACAAGAAAGTCAAGACTTGGACGACACCGCGGCAAGCCCTACTACGACATACGACCCCAACAATGCTAGCGCTCCTTCTTCAACTTGATATTCTTTAGGGGCGTTAGTCCTCATTTTCGATCCTTTTGGTCATTCGATGACAAAGGGGGAGAAATTTGAGTTAGTCTTCAAGCGGGTCTATCTTATATGGGCGTTTTTTTAAGTTGCAACTCTCGTTCTTTTGAAGACTTTGCTGGATCGAGTTGTAAACTTAAACTCTATGGTGGCCTGATACTTTTGCTGTGTTTTTCTGCATGCTTATTCCTTGCTTAATGTTTATGCACGCATGCTGAATTACATCAGTCACCATATTTCATCATGCATTTCAAATTCTTCATATTATATGTCAAATGCGTGTATGAATTACAAGATATAGGGGGAGTTCTCCATGATTCTACTCTTCAACTGTACATTGCTTCAAAAGCAAATTCCTCACTATGCACATCTTCAGGGGGAGTTCTTCTATATCTTGCAATCAAATTCCTCAATATCAGTATTTACACTTCATATGTTTATCCCCGTTGAAAACTTAACCTATATTGTCATCAATCACCAAAAAGGGGGAGATTGTAAGTGCATCTAGTGCCCCTTAGTGATTTTGGTGTATTGAAGACTTATAGGTTAAGGGACTAATGTGTTTATGAGTATACACAGGTCTATAAGTCTATGAGGAGTTTGATATTTACAGAGAAAGTCGACCCCTAAAAATGAAGTTCTTCGACTGAAGACTTTGGATTTCTGAAGACTTTCTGAAGACTTTGAAAGTGAAGAAATTGGTGTGACCTAGAAGACTTGGTATTCATTCGAGGAACATGAAGCGTGAATACTTTTGTTTTCGTAGTTTCATTTTCTCTTTCTTGAGTCATAGGAAACACCGTACTGTTAAAGGGGGTCGAGGAAATACTAAGGAAAAATTTCCACGTGATGCTCAACTCAAAATCCTACACCTACCAATCCCTTCGAGTGAAGCCATTGGAAATCTCATACAGTTCAGTCATATTCTTCAGTGACAGAGACGAAGCTCTTCTGGTCTCTGAGGAATTTGTTCTGACTGAGGAGTTAGGAATTCGCCAGTGCGGATTGGCTACACAGTGAGGAACATGATAGCCCTGAGGAATTTGAGTCTCAAATTTCCGACCGTTGCTGTGCTATGCGCCAGCTGTCCCAAAATATCTACCCACCTAACGGTCATATCATTGAAGGGCATTTATGTCTTATCATGTCGGGCTGCCCCCTAGGCTATAAATAGCCGCCCCCTACAACCACTAGCTCGTTGACTACTCCGAGAGAAACTGACACTTGTCATTTGAGAGCATCCCATCCTCCGAGGACTTTGAGCGAAGATCATCGAGTGAGGAAAAACCCAAACCCAAACACCTACAAACCCAAAGTGATTGAGCATCACTGAAGCGATTGATCCTGCGTGGATCCGACGCTTGTTACCTTTGAAGACTGTGCTTCTTCCAGACAGTTAGGTGTCATGGTCTAGAGCATCCAAGAGGAATTGTGGATCGCCGAGTGACCGAGTTTGTGAAGGTTCGGAAGTCACCTGAGGACTTACCATGAGTGATTGGGCGAGGTCTGTGTGACCTTAGCTCAAGGAGAAACGGTGAGGACTGTGTGTCCTCAGGTTTAAATACCTAGCCGCTCCAACCAGATGTACAACTGAGACAGCAGTTGGAACTGGTCTACCAAATCATTGTCTTCACCAAGCTTAATGGTTCTATTTCCTCAACTCTTTCATTTCCTCATAACTGTGTTGTGTGCTTGTTCATATCTGTGTTTGAAGACTTTGACTAAAGACTTTCTCAATTTCCTCAGTTCAATTTCTTCAGTCTGTTTGTCTTCATCCTGTGCTATCCTGTGTTTATGCTTTCTGTACTCTGTGTTTGTCTTCATTTCATCATGATGACCATGCCTATGTTCTGCTATGCTTACTCTTGAGTACTTATTCCGCTGCAAGTAGTTCTTCGCTAAGGAATTTCCGCACCCGTAAATTCCTCAGTGAAGAATTCATAAAAATCGCCTATTCACCTCCCCTCTAGTCGATATAACGCACTTTCAGAAGGATAGTTTCTGGTGGACCGGAATGAAGAAGGATATTGCAGAGTATGTAGCAGTTTGTGATGTATGTCAGAGAGTGAAGGCAGAGCATCAGAAGCCAGCGGGATTGCTACAACCATTGCCGATACCCGGATGGAAGTGGGATAAAATAGGCATGGACTTTATCACGGGATTACCCAGGACTCGTTCAGGTTATGACTCGATATGGGTTGTAGTCGATCATTTGACGAAAGTAGCTCATTTCATCCCAGTAAAGACCACTTACACTAGTGCTAAGTTGGGAAAGATATACATGACCAGGATCGTATGTCTGCATGGACTTCCGAGGACCATTGTATCAGATAGAGGAACCCAGTTCACCTCAAAGTTTTGGAATCAGTTGCATGAAACTTTGGGAACCAGGCTAGAGTTCAGTACAGCTTTTCACCCGCAGACGGATGGATAGACTGAGAGAGTCAATCAGATTCTGGAGGACATGTTGAGAGCTTGTGCACTAGATTATGGATCTAGTTGGGACGATAATTTGCCGTATGCGGAGTTCTCTTATAACAACAGTTATCAAGCTAGTTTGAAGATGGCCCCTTTCGAAGCATTGTACGGAAGGAGATGCAGAACACCGTTGTTGTGGGACGAGGTTGGAGACCGACAGTTGTTTGGACCAGATTTGATTAAAGAGTCTGAAGAGAAGGTTAAGCTGATTCGCGATAGACTCAAGGTAGCCCAGTCCAGGCAGAAGAGTTATGCTGAGTTGGAGAAAGAGTGTACCTTCGTGTATCCCCACTTCGAGGAGTGAAGCTCTTTGGAGTGAGGGGGAAATTAGCGCCACGTTTTGTGGGACCATACAAAGTTTTGGAACGTATGGGAGAAGTTGCTTACAAGTTGAAATTGCCCGAAGGATTGTCAGGAGTTCATGATGTGTTCCATGTTTCTCAGTTGAAGAAGTGCCACGCAGAGATGGCTGACATTCCTCTGAGAGATACAGTACCACTGGAAGCGATACAGTTGGATAGCGATTTGACCTACGAGGAGAAGCCAGTTAAGATTCTTGCTTTTGCCAGCCGTGTCACATGCAACAAAGTAATCAAATTCTGCAAAGTTCAGTGGAGTCACCATACTGAAGATGAAGCCACCTGGGAACAGGAGGAAGACCTACGGAAATATCACTCTCACCTATTTTCTAGCCAACCCGAATCTCCAGGGCGAGATTCACCTTAAGGGGGGTAGGTTTGTAACATCCCAAATTTTCAATTTGGAATGTTATACATTAGATCATCATTGCATATCAAATTTTATTTGCATTTTGTTTGATCCTAGAAATTCTACGCAACTCAAGGACCCGCGGAGAGAGTTGGGGATTTCATTATTTTCATATTCGAGTTTTTCTCGAATTTTGAAAATAGGATCGTTTGATTTTAATTATTTTCTCTTGAATATTTCTTTTATAAAAATAAAAAGAGAGAGGATAAAATGACTTTCTCAAAATAAAGAAATATCGAAGATTTAATATTAAAATCAAATAAGAATTTTATTCGGAGTTTTATCGCTATTTTATTTGAATTAGGAAAAATATGCGTTTTTCAAAATTTCATTTTGGGCCGAAATAAATGTGCACCTTGTGCGGCCTATTTTTAGAGGACAGGAAAAATTTATTTCGGGATTTTTGGAGTCTGTTTAGTATTTCTTTTCTTTCTTTTTCTGCACGTCGGAATTATTTTTAAAAAAAAGTTACTGACCTACCGGGCCGTGTCCGCCTGGGACACCGACCCGGCCGGCCCTTTAAGAGGCGAGGGGCCCGAGCCGCCAAACCCTAGCCAGCCCAGCCCCGCACCCCGCCGCC